>NC_052354.1:11123507-11229986 GCF_009727055.1 Benincasa hispida
TATATATATATATATATATATATATATATATATATATATATTATATATATTATATATATATATATATATATATATATATATATATCTATGGAAAGTAAATAAATTTATTGTATATTCAATTTTTTTATTATTAAAGTTGTACATTATTCTTTTAATTAAATTGTACATTATTCTTTTAATTAAGTTGTACATTATTCTTCTAATTAACTTGTACATTATTCTTTTAATTAAGTTGACATTATTCTTCTAATTAAGTTGACATTATTCTTCTAATTAAGTTGTACATTATTCTTCTAATTAAGTTGTACATTATTTCTTCTAATTGAGAAACATATATTTTTTTAAATTGAGAAATAAATATTTTTTTTTTTTCAGATCATGGCTTTAAACTCAGGACCTGTTGATCCCGATGTTTTGTACAACCAGTCCATTCATCGATCATTTGTTGTATGGCGAGATCGTACTACTGAAGAAATATCTTGCAGGCGTCAAGAGGCAGTTTCCAGGGCACTATCCCGCTCCACCCTCGAATACTACCACTACAGTGCACATCTGGACTCAAAATACTACCACTACTGCGCACATCTGGATTCTATGAGATTGCCAGATTAGGATTTATTCAGTTGGACTGGCATCTGATCACAGATGGAGGCCCAAGACGCATACATTCTATATGTCTGTTGGCATACATTCTATATGTCTGTTGGAGAGTGCACTATCACTCTATAAGACATAGAAGTGTTGTTAGGGTTACCTGTTGACAGTGAGTCGGTCACCGGAGTGATGTACGATTTCCAACAATGGCTCCACAGCTATAAACATGTTAATGACGCTCAATTGGTTGGATGAGCCTCCGGTTCTCGGTATGTTGTTTTAATTCAATTTAATTTTTATATCACATGATCTAGTTAATTTAAATTATAAATATATCAATTTTAAAAATTTAGGTGGAGAGACGAATTTTGTGTGACTAGGACAGCCACACATGTAGTTAGCTTTGATCTGCTTCAACCTGAACAAATACATTACACTAAACCTAATTGATTATTTTATACACGTTTTATTGTATTTGTCTTTAATATTCTCTAATATAATATTTTGTGTTTCAGGTTATTTGGGAACCGTACAAAATTATTATGCATACTTTGCCTAATTTTTGTACGAATGATTAAACATATGGTGGACGATGAGTCCTCTCATATGTTTCACATTGGTGAGTGGCATCTTCTTGACAGGGTGATGAGACAAATTCGATTTTCAGCAAAATGTCCCATCGCCTTGTAATACTGAACCCGTACTACATGATATTGACCTAAAGACTGAAGATTGGTCTGAAAAAGTTGCACATTGGTCGTACAAGGTTTATTGTAATGGGGATTTCTCTTGAACAGTCCAAAATATATTCATTGGTATAATATTATATCACAAGACGCTATGTCACTCGTCCGGGAGCAGTTGTGGGTCATCTGGTAAATTAATATATATCTAATTATTTTAATTTAAATTTATTTTAAATATTTGTCTAATTGTTTTATAATTCCAGAAGAATCAAACAACCGTAGACTCCGTGAGGTTGCGAATGATCCGAACCAGGTTCTTACTATATGTAGTGACAACCAAAGCTATATGGAGGAAATTCATTATATGTACGATATACCTATTGTTCCTCCACCAGCTCCTAGACGTAGAGGACCTGTTCGGGAATAGGATGAGTTTGATGAGGTTGCACATAATATGGAAGAGTTGCCCCCTATGATGCAGACGCAGAGTCAAACTGATTATGTTAGTCCGATGATGATGATGCCAGCATTGGTTCAGAACATTATGACTCAAAGGCTGGTCCTTCGTCTTCATACGTGCATGGACATGGTCGGGGTCGTGGAGAGCATAATGAATATTTATATTATAAAGCGCCTGCAGAGGTACCAGAGCAACATCAAGAAGAACCCGAGCAATCTCAAGTTCGAAATCGACGACGACAACCAGCTCGAAATCGACAACGTCTACCTTGTGGGACACATTGATTTTTGTAATTATTTTTATATAAATGTGATATTTAATTTACATTTTTTTATTTTTATGAGATATTATTTTTAATTTATTCTTTTTAATATTATGATATTATTATTTTAATATAGAAGCTTTTAAATGTCATTGACATAAATAATAACATCAGATAGTCTAAATCTAAAAAGTTAGGTAAAAAAAACTTCAAAATCAACACTCAAAACTTTCACATGAAAGTCTAATAAATAAGACTTTATTATTGATATAAAGAACAGAAATTTTAATCCAGTAGTGAGGTCAATAGTTTAAAAAGATTTTACAATAATGATCTTGAATTTCTTTTGTACATTTGGTACCAAGATTTTGATGAAGTTTTTTTTCTTTTTTCTTTTTTAAATTATAAATAATAATAAAAATTTTTTAGAATTTTTTTTATAACATGAAAAATTAAAAAAAAAAAAAAAGAAAGGAAGGAGAAAGAAAGAAGTGGAATGTGTAATAATTAAAAAAAGAAAAAAAAAGAAATTTGTACGGATATCTCGCTCTCGCTCTTTAAATCTCATTCTCTCAAACTATCGCTCTCTCAAAATCTCTCTCTCTTAAAATCTCGCTCTCTCTCTTACTCTTTCCTCTTCGTTCTCTCCCAATACAAAATTATTTTTAACACATCAAATAATTATGAGTGTTATGAGGAAGGTCTTCGGAATGAGAAAGATCTTTCGTTCTCTCCACATCAAATAATTATATATATATATATATATATATGACCAATGAGAAAAAAAGCTAGTAATCATTAATGAAAAAATAACAACAATAACAGAATTTTGAATTGTAAGAGAGAGCGAGATTCTGAGCGAGATTGTAAGAGAAAGCGAGATTGAGAGTGAGATTATAGGAGAGAGCGAGACGCATACATTCCATAGATGTTGGAGATTGTCCCATCCTACAATCTCGCTCTCTCCTAAAATCTCGCTTTCAATCTCGCTCTCTCTTACAATCTCGCTTTCAATCTCGCTCTCTCTTACAATCTCGCTCTCTCTTAGAATCTGTTTCACCTACTTATCTTCCTTGTCAGATTTCCGACAACCCTAATTTACGTACTGTTTCCAAATTTTTCTTTGTTTGTTGTTCGACCTCTACATTAGTCGAATCCTCAACTCTCGACTTCTAGCCTAAAACTCCTAAAACAACAATATTTCTCTAATAAGTTTCAAAACAACAATATTTATCTAATAAATTTTGAAAACAACAATATTAATATTGCAAGTTTATTACAATAATTTAAAATATGTCATACCTATTAGACACGAAATTAATAATTTGGAGACTTATTTTAGGTCTTTAAATTTCGTAAATTGTGTATGTTCGAGATATATTGAATATATATGTGTCAACTACGAGATGATTAAATTTATAATGGAACTCAAAATTTGCAATTGGAAAATACAGAATCCAAAAATTGTGAGCCTAAGGCTTCTACTAAACTTTCTACCAAAGGATTCACCAGACACAATAATCAATAATCATATACAACAAATTACAATCCCAAATTTTACAAAATCATTATAATCTTCATTTGAAAAATATATATATTTATATAAAAAAATAAAATAATCTTCAAAAAAATTGAAAAACATAAGGGGAAAAAAAATAGAAAAAACGACTTTTTAATTTTTAACGCTGGCTAGAAATTAAACCGATTCAGATTCACCGTTTCCATCGTCCCCAAAACGCTAATCTCCCCTCCGCTCCTCCTTCGCCGGAATCACTACCGACAACCACCGCGTAGGGGGGCTCCGGCGATCGGCAACCGAGATTCCGGAGCCACACGACTCTGCATCCATCTACTCCGCCGTAGCTCCGGAATCAAATGAAAGGCGGACCGTCCTTACCTAGATCCATTGACGATTTAGCGGAGGCCGGAATGGCAGCGAATCGAGTGGAGAAATCACGGCGGACTAAATCGTCGCTGAAAGGATCGTCGTGAGCTGGACCTTCGTCGAAATTAAGAGAATAACTGAGAGGATCGTAACGGAAAGTAGATTGACGATTGCGATTCTTATTGAATTGACGAATGAATGTCTTCCATTTAGGGCCAGCGATGATTTCTGACCATTCGCGAAATCTCTTCCAGCCTCTAAGCCACCATTCATCGTCGTTATCGGCTGCCCTAATCCGCTCCCACCAAGACTGCGAGGGATTGGATCTCAGGCAAGGGAGCCAGAGGCAACAGCCGCGGCTGACGAAGGCGGCGTCGTGAAGATCATCGCCGTGGAAGGCATTTTCGTCGGAAGAGAGATCGGGAGATTGAGCAAGAGACATCAAAAAAGAGGTAATTCGATTCTGTTGGAATTGATTTGCAGAAAAGTTTCAACTTTTCTGCAAATCAATTTACACAGAGATTCTCCCTTCTGGGGTTTTTTTTTTCTTTTCTTTTTTTTTTTTTTTGGGAGAGGGTGTCATTCGGTAATTATATAATTATAATTATATGTGCAAAATGAGAGAATTAAGGGAAAATAGAAACGGAAAATACGCTGGAAAATGAATCCTTATTACGCTAAATGCCACTCTGCCAGATGTTTTTTTTCTGTCTTTTTATTGTTTTTAGGTCTAAATTGCTCTATTTTAGTTAAAAAGGAAAAGAAAAGAAAAGAAATGGCCTTTTCGTTTTACAAATCCAATTGCATAATCTAGGTTAGGGATTTGAAATTGTTGATTGTTTTTTGAGATTTTTTATTTATTAAGAATTCTTATTTTGTAAAATTAAAAAAAAATCAATGGGTTAGAATTTATTGGAAAAATTTACAATAGAGAAATATTGTTGTTTTGAGAGTTTGAGGCTAGAGGTCGAACGTTGAGAACTTGACTAATGTGGAGGTCGAACGTTGAGAACTCGACGAACAAAGAAAAACTTGGAAACAATACATAGACGAAACTTCAACCCTCGACAAGGAAAATCTCGCGAATCTCACTTAGGTTGTCGAAGGTTGAAGTTTCGACACACATCCACCATCGAGATTGCAGGTTTATTACATTTTTTTTCCCTCATAGAGGAAATAAAGTAATGAGATGGTATACTATATGTGTCTGTGTACTCAAGCTGCTTCTAACAACCTATGCATTTTGTTATCATTTCGAACCTATGCATTTTGTTATCATTTCGAATTAGACGGAGGTTTGTGGGATTGACGTGAGGGGGTGGGGATGACTATATTTCTGGGAGCTAACTCCAGGCGAATATGAAGCACATGGATACAAGTTATGCCTTGGAATGAAAGACAATTCCGAATTAGCTTTGTCTACGAACAAAATTTTGTATATTAGGTTGTCAAAGGTTACACACATGTCGAAACTTCAAAGCGATTAAGGAGATAAGTGGGCTGAGAGAGCAAGATTCAAAGCGAGATAGTAGGAGAGAGCGAGATGTTAAACGAGATTTTAAGAGGGAGCGAGATTCAAAGTGAGATTTTAGGAGAGAGCGAGATTCAAAGCGAGAATGTTGGAGAGAGCGAGATTTAGTTTATATTGACTAATCTGACTAACATTGAACTTGCTAAAATGAAATGGTTGAATAATTGAAAAATGAGATTATTCAGGAATACACATTGAATGCTAAGATTACGTATTTAGTTTCTGGTAGTAGATCCATAATCAAAGTGTTTGTGATTGTTCCAGAAGAAATGAAAGCTAGTAATCATTAATGGAAAAATAACAACAATAACAGAGAGAGTGAGATATTGAGAGAGAGCGAGAGCGAGATCTTAGGAGAGAGCGATACTAAGAGAGTGAGAGTGAGAGAGCCAGATCCTGTCTCTTATACACATCTAGATGTGTATAAGAGACAGGTATTGTAGAGAGCGAGATTGAGAGAGCGAGACTAAGAGAGCGAGAGTTCACTTTATTTGAACTTTCCATATAAATATATATAAAAAAAAAAGAGAAAAAAAAAGCTAATAATCATACTATAATTGAATAATCATTAGACAATAAATTGAATATATTAGATTATTATACTATAATTGAATTATCATTAGACAACAAATTGAATATATTAGATTATTATACTATAATTGAATAATCATTAGACAATAAATTGAATATATTAGATTATTATACTATAATTGAATTATCATTAGACAACAAATTGAATATATTAGATTATTATACTATAATTGAATTATCATTAGACAACAAATTGAATATATTAGATTATTATAATGTAATTGAATCATCATTAGACAATAAATTGAATATATTAGATTATTATACTATAATTGAATAATCATTAGACAACAAATTGAATATATTAGATTATTATACTATAATTGAATAATCATTAGACAATAAATTGAATATATTAGATTATTATAATGTATTGATTACAAAAAAAAAAAATATTGA
This sequence comes from Benincasa hispida, assembly GCF_009727055.1. Lineage (NCBI taxonomy): Eukaryota > Viridiplantae > Streptophyta > Magnoliopsida > Cucurbitales > Cucurbitaceae > Benincasa > Benincasa hispida. The sequence goes on from NC_052354.1 coordinate 11,129,916, forward strand.
ATATACCATAAATTATTATAAAAAAATTGAATATGCAATAAATTATAATAAAAAAATTGAATATACAATAAAATGAATATATAATAAAAAAGTTATTTATTATTCAATCCCTAACTATCTGGAGCCCGTCTTAATAACGAAGGACACTTCCTTCGATTATGTCCTTCGATTATGTCCTAACTGGTTACAAAATCCACATCGTTGTCGAGTGGCTGATTATGTTCAATCCATCTCGTTGTGATAACGTGAACTTTTCAGTCTGCCAGGTCTTCTCAACAACGATAGATCAAGATGTAAGACGGGCATATTAAGGTGCGTGATCCAGTAATCTTCATGCGGTACAGGTTGAAATTAAGGAGAGTAACATTCAGCATACGTTGACAATTTGTAGTAGTCCTCAATAAAATATTCGTAGTTCATGTTAAAATGTGAGCAAATGGCCATAAAATGCGAGCATGGAATGTCGAATGCTTGTCACTTGTTACATGAACAGTACCGCTCGGTATGATGACTTGTTCGAGATCACTAAGTATGAAACACCTGAGAGAAATTGTAACAAACAAAGATGTGTGTTTAATTTCAGATCGACATGCTGGTATATTACAGTAGTGAACAACCCAGCAAATGGTTGGACGGGACCAAAATGTCACCATCGTTTCTGCTTACGACATATCGTCAGTAACTTCAATAAAAGTATAAATTTAATTCATTGAAAAATTATGTTTATCGTGCCGAGTGTTAATTTCAAATTCGAAAGTTCAACAAAGCAATTGAAGATATTAAAGGAATAAATCGGAGCTATCTGAGTTTTTTTGACAACATTAGTTTAGAGCAATGGACTCAAGCACATGATGGAGGATTCAGATATGGATGGATGACGACAAATCTATCAGAGTGCATAAATGGAATCCTCAAAGGAGCTCGAATGTTGCCTATAAATGCTCTTGCTTAGATAACATTCTTCAAATGCGTGAACTATTTCGAGAAAAAAAGAGAAGAAATAAGGGATGCATTGGAGCGTGAGTTTTTTGAGAAAAGAAGATAACATTCTTTAAATGCGTGAGTTTTTTACAAATATCTTGCAGACGTCGAGAGGCAATTCTCCAGCGCACTATCCCGCTCCACCCTCGAATACTACCACTACTGTGCACATCTGGATTCTATAGGGTCTGTCTCTTATACACATCTAGATGTGTATAAGAGACAGCATCTGTTGTATGGCGAGATCGTACTACTGGAGAAATATCTTGCAGACGTCGAGAGGCAATTCTCCAGCGCACTATCCCGCTCCACCCTCGAATACTACCGCTACTGCGCACATCTGGATTCTATGGGGTTGCCAGATTAGGATTTATTCAGTTGGACTGGCATCTGATCACAGCCTTGGTCGAGAGATGGAGGCCCGAGACGCATACATTCCATATGTCTGTTGGAGAGTGCACTATCACTCTACAAGACATAGAAGTGTTGTTGGGGTTACCTGTTGACGGTGAGCCGGTCATCGGAATATGATTAGGAACACAATTTCGTGAGCTCACAGATGATGCAGACGAGGAAACCGTCATAAGATATGCGCGAGCATATATACTACAAATGATGGGTGGAAATCTGTTTTCAGATAAATCAAGTCATTTTGTTCACTTGATGTTCCTGCCACTGTTAGCTAACCTCCATGATGCGGGGCGGTATTCGTGGGGTGGAGCATGCTTGGCATGGTTGTATAGACAACTATGCAAAGCAACAAGACCTGAGGTTCGAGAGATAGTTGGGCCTCTCATACTTTTGCAACTATGGGCTTGGGAGTGATTTCCAACAATGGTTCCACAGCTACATCATGTTAATGACGCTCAGTTAGTTGGACGAGCCTACGGTTCTCGGTATGTTGTTTTAATTCAATTTAATTTTTATATCACTGATCTAGTTAATTTAAATTCTAAATTATCAATTTAAAAATTTAGGTGGAGAGACAAATTTTGTGTGACTAGGACAGCCACACATGTAGTCAACCAATATAGATACATGTTTGATCTGCTTCAACCTGAACAGGTACATTACACTAAACCTAATTGATTATTTTATTCACATTTTTATTGTATTTGTCTTTAATATTCTCTAATATAATATTTTGTGTTTCAGGTTATTTGGGAGTCGTACAAAATTATTATGCATACTTTGTCTAATTTTTGTATGAATGGTCAAAACATATGGCGGACGATGAGTTCCTCTCATATATTTTCACATTGGTGAGTGGCTGACAGGGTGATGAGACAATTCGGTTTTCAGCAGGATGTCCCATCGCCTTATAATTCTGAACCCGTACTGCATGATATTGACCTAAGGACTGGAGATTGGTCCGAAAAAGTAGCACACTTGGTAGTGCAATGACACTATCGTGCAAGGTTTATTGCAGTGGGGTTTTTTTTAAACAGTTTGACACAGATGTCACTCCAGAATATATTCATTGATATAATAATATCACAAGACGTTACGTCACTCGTCCGGGAGTAGCTGTGGGTCATCTGGTAAATGAATGAATATTATCTAATTATTTTTAATTTAAATTTATTTTAAAATTGTCTAATTGTTTTATAATTCATAGAGATCGAACAATAGTAGACTCCGTGAGGTTGCGAATGATCCGAACCAAGTTCTTGCTATATGTAGTGACAACCAAAGCTATATAGAGGAAATTCATTATATGTACGATATACTTGTTGTTCCTCCACCAGCTCCTGGACGTAGAGGACCTGTTCGAGAAGAGGATGAGTTTGATGAGGTTACACATAATGTGGAAGAGTTGCCCCCTATGATGCAGACGCAGAGTCAAACTGATTATGTATAGTCCGATGATGATGATGTCAGCATTTGGTTCAGGACATTATGACTCAGAGGTTGGTCCTTTGTCTTCATACGTGCATGGACATGGTCGGGATCGTGGAGAGCATAATGAATATTTATATTATGAAGCGCCTACAGTGGTACCAGAGCAATATCAAGAAGAACCCAAGCAACCTCAAGTTCGAAGTCGACGACGACAACCAGTTTGAAATCGACGACGTCCGCCTTGTGGGACACATTGATTTTTATATAAATGAGATATTTAATTTACATTTTTATTTTTATTTTTATGAGTTATTATTTTTTTAATTTATTCTTTTTAGAGTTTAAATAAAATAATAAAATATTTTTAGAAATTGTTTTTATAAAATAGAAAATTTAAAAAAAAAAAAAAGAAAAAAAGAAAGAAGAAGGTGGAATGTGTAATAATTAAAAAAGAAAAAAAAGAAAAATTTGTACGGTATTCTCGCTCTCGCTCTCAAAATCTTGCTCTCTCAAACTCTCGCTATCAAAATCTCGCTCTCGAATTTGATAGGGAAGTTCAGTGGCAAAAAGAAAGAGATTCATTAGCTCGTTATTTAGTCAGACTTGCTGAGATGACAGAATTCGTAAAAATTATTCAACAAACTTTGGAAGGAATTCCAGGGGATCTTATGAAAATTTAGAAATATGATCTTTTGATAGAAGAAGGTTTCCGGAATGATAATTAAACCGACTCAATAATAATGTTAGGAAGGGCAAGGTCGAATGTTCAAAGTTCGACGTACAAATGAAAGGAAGGTCGAGGGTTCAAAATTCGACCTATCTAAGTCGAATTTTCTACCCTCGACTTATTTAAAAAAAATAAACAATAATATTTTTACAAATAGTTTGAAAACAACAATATTTTCCTAAATAGTTTCTAAATGGACAATATCCTTTTAATTTTTCCCTTGTTTTCTTATATTTGAAAAAGAACTCATAAAATTATAGTTTTATTTAACATATTTGAACGTGCTAGGTGAAATAAAAATAATTTTGTTGATGGGTCAGTTGAATTTCTTGTATCCATTATTTTATTATTATTCTCGTAGGGACTCTTGTATTCATTAGTATTTTAATAATTTTTCTCCGTGTTTGAATATGACAACAAAATTATATTTATGTTTATGAAATTATCAGAGTATGAATTTTTAGTACATTAAAAGTTGATATTAGGGTCTATTTAATAGGAAACTCAATTTTGTTTTATGCTTTCATATTCATTGAGTTTAGTGAATAGGTTTAGTTGGCGTATTTATACAAATCTTGAAAACAGTTTTTTTTTTTTTTTTCGGTACATCCAAATTTTGAATTCAAAATTTTAAAATGGAGAACTATATTAAAAATAATAAAAACAATAATGATTATACTATTTCATGTTATAAAATCAACTATTTTTGTTAAATTTAAAGTATGTAATATATTATATGATATTATATGATATTACAAAATAACAATTATACAAAAAGCTTAATATAAAACAAGTTCAGAAATTAATTAGTAATGGTTTATATTTACTTAGTATTTAGTGAATAATTAAATATATTTTCAATTATATTTTGAAAATTTATTTAAATTGTAATTTAAGTTTTGAATATGTTACCAAATATATATATATATGAAAATATGAAAAAAAAAAAATTTGTTTTCAATGAAACTCTTTCTTTACAAATTTCTATTTTCAAAAGATTAAAGACTATTATGTATATTTCTAATTATATTTGTCATTAATGTTGATTGATGAGGGTTGTTGTACAATAATCATTTATCTTGAAATTGGGGAGTGATAAAATACTTCATCTCAACAATATATGGTGTGAAAAAATTGAAAATCTAGAATTCATAATACATGTTTGATGTTAATTGAACTTATTTTAGCATCTCATATTTTAATTATTACAACTCAACATTTTATCATAATAAAAAAAAAATTAAGAGTAAATACCAATTTATACTTTTGAACTTTGACAGTTATACCAATTTAAACCTTAAACTAAATATGGTTAATTTAAACCTTGAACTTTCATAAGTGTATCAATTCGAACTCCAAACTTTAATAAGTATATCAATTTAAACCTTCCTTCTAATTTAGTTTGAAAAATATCATGCAAAATATTTAATGTTATCAATTAAACTTTTATAAATGAATCAATTTAGAAGATTTATTAGGATTACATGTGAAAATCATCCATGCATAAATTCTTATAGGTGTATAGACTTCTACAAATGTCGATTTAACAAAACTGATGATTATAATTTGAATGGACAATTTTCAAATAAATATTAATCGAGAGACTAAATTATTTGATTATATAAGTTTAGAGATTTAATTGATAAAATTACAAGTTTCACATAATGTTTATCCAAATAACACATAATGCCGAGTTTAAGTTGATACACTTTAGAAAATTCGAGACTTAAATTGATACAATTATTATTTTAGGGTTTAAATTAATATAATTTCCAAAGTTTATTTGTCAGAAAAAACAATAATAATTAGATATCAAATTCTGTAGTTTTGAATAAAAATATGTAAACAGAAGGGAAAAAACGATTTTTTTCATTGATATGGATATATTTTTGTTTAAATGATGGGCCTTGTCTCATCTCTCTTAACAAATGCTTTACAATTTTTGTAAAGGTCAAAATTTTCCATTAATTAACATCACACAGCAATATAGAAATTGGTTGTTTTGTTGATTACATTATAGTTTATAGATAGAAATATATGTTCTTCTTCTTTTTTTTTTTTTTGAGAGTTGAAGATTTGAGTCGAACACATCACCAATTTGAATTTTACCAACTGAACTTTCATAACACGATCTCAAAACTATTTTATTAAACTATGTTTAGATTAACACGATAACTATGTCATAATCACCATACAGTTGTTGCACTATTTCTTGGTGTTAAATAATATCTTAATTCAATTTTTTTTTGTCAATTAGTGATTTAATATGGTATCAAAATAGAAAGTCCAAGAGGTCATATAATCAAATTTCTACAATGTTATTTCTTTCCCAATTAATATTGATATCCACTTGTTGGGTCTTCTACATATTTCAAGTCTAATAATGACGGAGAGTATTAGATTATGCTATATATTAAATTTACGTTTATCCATCAACTTAAGCTTTTGAATCAATTGGTGATTTAATACTTATAAATGTAAAACATTACATCGTCTGATATTTAGCTCAATCAGATCAATCATTCAAGGTCAACCTCAACATTAGCTAATTGGTTACGACATACCTTCATCAAAGAGATCACATACTCGAATCACTTACTCAAACTCAAAAAACAAATAATAAATAAAATGATAAAATAATAACCAGCACAACTACCTAGGCAATTTAGTCATCTTACTGATAAGATGCTGAATTCTTGAGGATGTTAAAGAACTCAAGGTTGTGTCAGATTTAGATCTTGTGAACTTTTATAAATTTATTTCAATAAATTTATCAATTATTATAATGATAATATAATATCTAAGAATATGATGCATAAAGAATAGTTTCAATATTGCCAATCTTCATTATTGCTCAGTTCTGAAGCATAAGAATAATTAATGAAATAGAGAACAAATGTAACCCTGTTGAACAATATTACTTGAAGTCTTGTGGTCTAATTATAAAACAAAGATGGTGTTGTGGACTTGTGGCTGCAAGTCTGAGAAGATGAATGTTCAAGAGAATCTAGCCAGGTTCTTGCCCCAATGCCATTGTTCAAGCAAAAGCCTAGTCCCCATCACAATGAACTCCAAACAGATCACATCCTTCACTTGATTAATTTCAACACATTTCCCACCAGATGTATGCAATCAGTTAAAAGAACCTGAAAAATAGAAAGCACGAAAGTTTCCTCATTACACGAGGCTGCATCTAAGTTTAATGCTAAAGGGTCGGGTTGGAATGACCCTCCAAGTGCTTAAAAGAAGAGTTTATAAGTGCTAAAAAGTACATTTTAAGCATATAAAAAGTCATTTTAAAATGGCTGAAAATTTTTGGAAACCGAAGTTTACTTCCATTCTTTTTCTCAATTGGTTTTAGGTACTTTTTTTTAGAGAAGAATCATTTCATTGGAAAATTAAAATAAGGGGAGACCTCAAGCATTAATAGGTGATTACAATAAAGATTTCCAATTGGAAACTAAATAAGAAAGATAAAAACTCTAAAAAAGGTGCTTAGTTTTGCAACCGTACAACCTAGTAGACAGAACCAAATCCATGAAACCATCTAAACAAGAAGAGAAATCTTAGAGACACTTATTACATTCCCATTTTAAACTTTGACTAGTAAAAGTATACCTTTAGCCTAAAAAAATTTATATTGGGGATAATGATCTATAAGAACAAATGGAACAAAAACCAAGTTTAGTACTTGGACTTACATTTACTATTCCCAAATAAGTCTGCATAGTCACTAAAAACAATACCTTGTCATATTGCATGGTGTTTTCCCATACCCTTCGAACATGAAACTGCCATTGGCAATTATACAAGCAAACTTATTTTATTTGTCTATGAGTAATGTTATATTTAGTACCTAAGGTCATAAACTATAGATCACTCTTTTAAATCCTGAAATATCAATCCTTATCCTTGATCCATTTTATTTTAGCTTGGCGTTTCTCTTTACCATTGACAATCAATAAAGAAAGTTAACAGGGATGATCAAATTGGAGAAAAGAATCTTCTTGCAATAAATGAAAAGTTTAAATACATGAATACCTTGAGCAACAAGAATGAGAATTGATCCAAAAACCATGTATAGGTTGAGCCTTTTTTATATTGGCTTTACATTAAAAAAATACACACACACGTTGATGTAGAAATAACTATGTATGAACCCTTTTAGAACACCTGACTATTTAGTTCCAAAAATTTGACAAATACATACCGATATTTGCGCACGTTTTGATCAGAGGCGGAAGAAGCAATTGTAGATCTCGCACGGACATACAGTTGAACAGTAGTACGTACAGTGTCCAATAATACTAGGTTAAACTACATCTAAAGAAGTTGAAGCACTGCACAAATGAATTAAGAGTTAAATACCTTCTCTTTATGAAAGGTAGAACTAAAAAGGAAGACAACAATTGGTCCTATCTGAATTTTGACACTTAATTCTTAATTGTAGTCTCTTGTGCTTCTTCGTCTTTCTCTATTAAATCCCTTTTGAATGATTTGGTGGGTGGTAGCTGAGCCTATTATTAAGGATTTTTATTCCGCTATCTAGTAGGATTTTTACACTAGGAAGATAAATCTTCCTCTAAGAGTTTAGTCTTGGTGCTGTTAATATTGTTGATTGTTTGGAACGTTGAATGTCTTACACGTCTCTCTCGCCCTCTTCATGTATTATGTGTCAATGCAATTGTGAATCTCCAGCTCACCTTTTCATGCATTGCTTTTTTGCTTCACATTTCTGGCACACTTGTTTTGGATGCTTTTAGTTGGTCTTTGACATGCATCGATCTTATATATTTTAGCGTCTCTTTTGATTGGTCATCGTTTTGATGGTACAAAAAAGATGATTTGATTGGCTCTTACGCATGCTTTCTTTTGGACTTTTAGTGTAAGCACAATGGCCGTATCTCCGGTGATTCTTTTTCCTTTTTTTATAGATTTATGGATTTGATTTTGTCTACTGCTTTTCATGGGTGCAAGTATAAGTACCTTTTCAATCATTTTATTTAGTCTCCAATTGGAATGTTGCTTGTACTTACCTATTTGTTTTTGGAATTTCCCCCTCTATTTCGTTAATCAATAAAAATGTTTCTTGTTCCCAAAAAAACCAGTCTTGTGTTGTGAGAAATGGACCGTCGTAACACTTTGAAGGCGAGGGAGACCATGCCGGGGGAGTTATGCTTTGTTAATGTCATCAAAGGAAACTTTCATTGTTCCTCATCTTTGATACATTGATTGCAGGCCAACAATGCCATTTCTACAAGTTCTCACAATGAAATTATCTAATTTAGTTATGTGTAATCCATCTTTCCTTGACAAGCAATAAATGAACTAGGAAAAGTTGAACTAAAGTTGAAATCCACCTGCAGAGATTTCTTCCTTGCTTCATCGTTATCTCGAAGCTTATTTGAAGATATACCATTATCCTGCCGACTGATGATTTAAAATCCCTGGCTGGTTATGACTTATTGCAGCAGAAAACCATCAACCTCAAACCTCCATCCTCTAAGGACTATGGGCTCCATCCAAATAAAATACAAGATGTTCGGGATTCGATATCAACAGATCTGTCAGGAACAATCTGTGCTCGTCCTTCAAAGTTGGCAGTGGTAAGCCCTTCTATGAACTGCTCAGGCAAAGACCTCTGACAACATATATATATATATATATTCTTTTTTTTAAAAAAAAGAATCAGAAAACACAAGATAATGTTATGAAGACTGAAGACAAATCTCTATGTAGAACTTACACTTTGTTCTACGTATGGCAGTTTGGAATGGCTAGCCCTGTGAAGCCATGTGGAGGATAGGGCAACAGCAAGACCAGCATTTTGATACTGGTGCTCGCCTTCAAGCCCAAGTTTACGACCATGTAGTAGCTCAGGGTCCAATGGCAGCACTACGGTAAGTTAAGTTGTATGTGTGATGTGCAAAATTGTTGCAGTTCATTATCTAGTTTCAGGTTCAACCATGTAGTCATGTAGACGCAAAAAAGCATAGATCACTACGAGAAATAATTTAAGCTCACATCTATAATAGCAAGTAATAGAAAATTCAGATTGTACGAAGTTAACATGACATTGTTTCAAATATAAGGTAGTAATGAACAATGCATGTCATAGTGTAATAAAATAAAATTCAAACATTATGGGAAGGGTCAGGTCTTATGGTGATTATACGAATGAAGAAGATCTCTGCACATACATCCAACTGGGAAGCTTTATCTCTAAGCATATGCATGGCTTCATCAGGTTGAAACACAGTAAAAGCCGGAGTCTCATGCTGCACCAAAGTGAAAGAGAAACAACAAACATTAAATTTATTATTCCTAGACGGTCATACTTTGAGGAAAGTCGTTTGAAGCCTTAAAGATACTAGCTTTCTCTTCATTACCTTAATTTCTTCACCCTTGGTATTACATTCGTTCAAGGTTGACAAAATAACTGCTTCCTATTAAACTTAGACAACTAGTGAGTCCTTCTCTTTTGCTTTTCTAGTATCCAAAAGTCCCACTGAGTGACCTCCCACCCTATGCACACAGCACTCCATAATCAGATTATTATTTGAGCCAACAACTGGTAGTTAGCTGACACATGCTAGACAATGCTTGAAAGTGTTGGGAACAAATGAAGCCTTGCCATTGACATACTTTTTTTTCTGTTCAGGCGAGTGGTTTAGGATATGCAACCTCTTCAAAGTAATGAAAACCATTATATAGGCTCTACTTGTAACACAATTATAAATGATATAAACGTTTCTAAGTTCAAGTAGTTTGTTAGGATCTCTCCTAACAAGAACAATACTCAAGAATACAGAATAAACTCAAGAACAGTTCAATTATAGAAATATAGGAAAATGTATTGAAGTATACTATCAACTTATAAGCAAAGTAACAAGATAACCTCTAGTCTTTCGAGAGGGCTAATCTCTCCTTAAATTCCCCATAGAAAATTCCTTACAAAATACTTCTTGCCCTTTCTCTCAACTCACTCCCTCTATTTATACCTAAAAGCCTTAACAAGTTCACTATCTAATTACCAAAATGCCCCTTCTAATAACTATCCTAATATTTACTAATAATCCTACTATTTCCAATAACTAGGGGTCTTACATAGTTCTTGTCCACTTTCCAACTAGAAGCACTTATCTGTGAGGTCCCCTATCATCCATACATCCGAGAGAAGAGATAGGAAGGAGAATTAGTGCTTGATAATCAGCTCAGGAGTTGTACAGTTGTTACATGGCGAGTGGGGACCCGTGCAAGGGTTTTTGTAGGGTTTGAAGGCTCTATTGTGGGGGCGGAAATTTTGGCTGAAGGCTGTGGTTTAGGAGAGTATTCCGGCACTCTCGAATGTGCCGGGGAGTTATCTTCTTTCTTTTGCTCTTTATCTTTCATCTTGTTAAAGTTGATCCTGAGACATTGTGATTTAGTGTATTTTGTTCCTAGTTGAATATACATATCGATCAGGGATACTATTCCCCTGTTTTGTAGCTCTTGTTGGGATTTTCTGATTGCAAAAAGTAGAAAATACCTAACATTATCAAACATGATACAAACAATCTATACTCATGCATAAGCCAAAGTAAACGTAAACGGTTGATGTGATCATAACCCAGAGAAGCTATACCAAGCGCAATGGGCGTCTGGACCTGAAAGGCATTAGAATCTATGAAAATGGCTATACCTTGATATGAGGTTTTTACTTCCTAAAATAGATGAAGAACAAATTACATTTGAAGTAGTATGTAGTATGCAAATTAGTTACCCATCCAAGCGAATAAAATGATATTTACAATTTAAAGTAAAAAAAAAAAAGGAAATTAAAAACAATCCAATATAAATTAGGTTAAAAAAAGTACAATAGAGAAGGTAGTAAGTTTGAGGAAAATCCTCTGCAAAAGAAGGGACTTCAATGAAGCAGCATTAATGATGATCGAAGACATACTGATAGTTGTTAAGTTACACCTAGTTCAAAATTTTAGATGGATATATTAAGGTAAAGTTAATCCTTTTAATATATTATCAACACTCCACCCCATGTGTACCTTAGAGATCAACAAAAGATCCCCCTGCATGAATTATTGAATAATTAACATGAAATGTGAAGGAAATAATGTAGTAGGGGTTGTAATTTCACAATTCTTGCATAAATAATGATGATACCTTGCCTTTGGTGCCAGCTGCATGAATGACCTTCATTTGCGACATGGACTCCTCCAAATCAAGCATCTATTGTATTGAATGAACTCAATGATCATCAGCCCAAGTATACCAGCAATAATAAAGTGTTAAGTTTCAGTAATACCTTTACGTACTCAAACATCAACTAAAATCGATCCCCAGATTTATCACAGCATCTCCGGTTGACAATCAACGAGAATAATGCATCCAATGCCTCTTTATAGGCCGTCTGTGATCTTTTCAATGTGTCATTACCTTCAAAAGCACCAATCAAAACCCACAAACATTTTTAGTTTTTACATGACAGAAATGTTTAACACATCCTTTTCAGATTAAGATATCTACACCTTCTACCATGGTTACCAGATGACCCCCAAGTTCTCTAATATCTCGAGGATTCAACCTAGCTCAAAAACACATTCACCAGTTCAAAAGATTCAATGGACTGGGAACCAGAGATCAGCACCTTCATGTTCTCCAATCTGCAAAACGACTTATGGATTTCAATGGAGGGAAAAGCATAAAGTATTCAGGAAATACTAATCCCTTCTCTAAAACAAAGGTAACACATAAAAACAACCAGAAAATTCCAATTTACTTAAAACAATATTGCGTTCTATTTACTAATTTGAATTTCGCTTCAGATTAGGTAGCAGTTTCTTATACATTTACATTCTAATCACAACCCTTTTCACTGTCTAGCTGATTCCCCGGTCGAACTATGAATTCATTCCATAAGACATCTAATTTCCCAGTTCCCTATACAACGGCAACAAAGAAAGACGGGTTCGTTATTCTCCATCTTTTCTTAGATGCAGCTGAGTAATATTAATAAAACACAATTAATAAATTCAATTACCATTTATTCATCGTTCAGATAAGAACGGAGTCAAAGGGGGAAAAGGGTCATCGTCTTTTCATCAATCCCTTCCTCTCGATTACCGGACGGACGGTAATACATCGGAGAAACTGAGGGCAATGAGTTAAGGGTCGAAAAGGGAAGCTAAGGAAGAGAGAAAGAGAGTGTGAAATGAAGAAAAGGGTATGTGGGGGTGAAGTGAAGAAGCGTTTGGATCATGGAAACAGAGAATAAAAAAATCTTTGGCCAGATTCGAATTGGGGATTGTGAATATGAATTGGTTGGATTAAGAAACAATAAGATAAACAATAGAAGAGTTGTTGAAGCTGTTGATGGGAAGTGGGATGGTGTAGAGGTTGAATCAATGTCGTTGGAATGTCCCTACTGCGGGAAATTCATCAACAGGTGAAAAAAGTTGCGAGCGACATCATCTGATATGACGCCGAACTTCCATTTTCGCTCCCTCCATCTTGGACTAAACGATTTAAATTCAATTTGGTTTGGTTTGGTTTTTTTATCCAAATCGACCGAATTTTTTATTTTTTTTATTTTGTTATAATATAAAATTGAATTTTATGTCTAGTGAAACCTTACATTTTTAATTCATTAGTAAATTTATGAGTGATGTCAAGTGATGGTATGTAAACCCCGAACCTTATTTTCCCTACTTAGATACGATAATAAGTAGAATAATGAAGACTAAGTTTAAGAGAGTATTATGTGGTAAGGAAAAGGTTTGAGAATGATAAGGAAAAGGGAAATATTCTAAGGGTTGAAGCATAGATCTCTCGGGTAAGAACTTGCTTGTGCGCCTGGAAGGAAGAAGGAAATTTGCCTAAGTGTGAACCTTTCGTTGAAGCCTTGATGCGTTGAGGACTAAGGTCAGCGCGACAACCATGTGCAGCTACGGTGGAAAGGTATGGTGCAAGGCATGCGTTGATGGGAGCAAGGTTTATGCGTGCACGAGTTAGCAAGGGTCGAGAGGGATGCCATGCGGTGAGCGTTGGCCTATGCGTTAATAGTAGGACAAGGACATGCACATAGACAAAGATGCTATAGGCGATGTGACTTGAGTGTGCAATGGTATGCGATGGTCGGGCGAGGATGTGTGTTAGGCGCTGAGGCATGCGTCGGTCGAGTAGTGTACGTGTTTAAGGTAACCTATGCGATGCCAAGGCCGGTGGGCTATGCGATCCCAAGGCTGGTGGACTGTGCAATGATGATTGCTATGTATTAGTAAGGTGGTATTAAGCCATACGTTGAAAGTACTACCATAGATGCATGAGGAAGGTGTTGGATGCATGGAGGTTAGCTGTTGATGAAACCATGCGCCCAACCTAGGTCATATGCATTGATAAGAGGAGTCTTGGAGGACAAGGTCGGGTTGACAGCACAATGGAGTACGTGGCTCAACCAAATGTAGCACCGGACAAACCTAATAGTACGTAGCTAAACCAAATGGAGACCTATACGTTGGACATGGCATGGGAAGGACATCTCAAGCTCATGTAAGGAGGTAGTGTCAAGGAGACCCCTTATGCAGGACATTGCATGATATTGACACTTAGGATTTTCATGCATTACATGTGGCATGCATTGAAGGCTTGTAGTTGATGACCAAGAAGCTTCCTTAAAGCATATAAATACCCTAACAAGGTTTCACTTCAGCTCATAACACATTTTCCTTCAAAAGGGACTCAAAAGAGAGTGTTTGAGGGAAAATTAGAGTTTTTGGGGGAAGATCATGTGTTGCCCATAAAAGGGTTGCATTGATCAGAAGCAGGCCATGTGCCTAACACTGTCCATGCGTTAATCAAGTGTTGTCCAAGGTTCCTGAAGGTGTTGTCATGCATCTAACAGCTTAAGAAAAGCTTGCCTTGCGTCCAACTGTTGTCCAAAGGTGTCCAAGAGCCTGGTTTCATATCAATATGAGTTGGTAAGCTAAGTTTAAGGCCAATAAGGTATTCTAAGGTTATTCTAAACCTAACCATGAGATTCTGAGCTAACTAAATGAATTGGTTCGAGCTCAAGAGTTAAGAAAGAACCAGGGGAAACTAGGGAACTTACAAGAAGAAGAAGGTTCATATGATTAAACTGTGAGCTGTATTCTTTTAAGGAATTTAAGCATATCCTTTAGATTCTATGTTTATGTTATAACATGAGTAGCTTAAACGAGAATGAGAATGTGAGGCTAGGGATGGTCGGGAGTGTTGGGGTTGATGCCCTAAACTCTCGTTGGGTCCTGTAGTTTGTAAACACTGTATTAAACAAACCCTTGTGATATAATAATATATGATATTTTCTTCACTATTGTCTATGAAACATAGGATGTTTTAATTGCTTTACCACAAACCAATAAACTAAGATCCCTGGTTTTCGTTGTAACTTAAGCATGTATGTGGAGACATATAGGTGGATCATGCCTTACATGATAACCAAAATGGTCTGTAGTATATGGATATAGGAGGGAAATCATATCCTAGTGACACTACGGATGCGGCCCGCTTTGTAGGATAATTAAAGTATTGTAACTTGCTACAGATGGTCTAATCCTGATCATTCATGTAGAGACATACGAGCGGGGGCGTTCTATAAAAAGGAGTTTGTATAAGACCAGACCATGAAGTGTTTTTGTCTCGTTATATATCGTTGTTCATGATAGAGACTTCACTTCACTAGGATGACCATAGGTAACATGACCTCAATCCTGAGTGAGTTGGGAACTCTTTCCTTTGAGGGTGGTCCTGTGATTTGCATGGGTGCGAGTGGCCAGATTTTCGACTCAAACCTACCACTTTGGGGATTCATCTGATTTGGGAGTTGGAAACTCAGCTACATAAGATGGAATTCACTCCTTCCTCGAAGTAGGGGTAATTAGATAGATTGCTTCGTTAAGGGTTGATTCTGGGGCTTAAACGATGTGGCGCCACATACCTTCTCATGGCTCGAAAGGTGTTCACTCATAGTAGGACTATGTTGTATTGTTCATTAGAGGGATCAGTGATACTTAAGGAGTTAGATGTAACTATAGGGGCAAAATGGTAAATTGGCCCAACTGTATTTACGAGCATTTGTGAAAGATTATTGTACTATTGATTGGTTATATCCAATGGACATAAAAATATATATGTGGTGAAAAGAGTACAACTGTCGATCTTTAGTGGAGTGTCTGGCAGTTAACGGATGGTGGATCTCGTGGCTAAAGAGTTTAGTCAACTATTCACATACAGTTGGAGCTTTAAGCCACAAGTCCATAAGGTTCCCTTGGTAGCTCAATGGATTCAAGTTGAGAATCAGTTTTTGGGTCAATTTGAAGTGTTCAAATTGACAAGAGGGAGTTTGTTTATATATGATATGTTTAAACTGGTCAATTATATATGATCTAGTTGACATGATGTATGAGATACATTAATTAGAGAAAAATGATATAAATATTATTTATATCTAGTGGAGGACAAAAAGGACTATAGTTTATATGTTGCATATGATGTGATATTAAAACTATAGGTTATAAATACAATATGATTATATTATTTTTAATTAAACAATTATGAGATAATTGTTGGTGGTTTTTCTCCATAACCATACGTGATAATGGGAGGTTGTATTTAGTTTTCGTAACTGAAGGATAAAATGAAAATAGTTTTCATTTTGAAAAGAGATCGGTTAATCGCTTCATTGATTTGTATACTGCCCATCGTCTAGCTAATAAGAGCATACATGATAGCTCAAGTTTTCCTAAACAATCGTGTACATGTGCAGTCGAACTAAACGATCGTGTAGCTTTTTCTAAATGATCACGTGCGAGATCGAGTTTTCCTAAACGATCGGCCCTGTTTACTAAATGATCGTGCACCTGTTTCTAACGATCAAGCACCCATCTATACGATAGATTCCAAACCTCTCCCACTTGGTTGGTCGTTGTGTGTGATCGTTCTTTCCTCCTTCTCTCTACCAAATCCAACAAAGCTCACACCTCCTGGATTCTCACTCCGAGAATACTGAGGTTACTGAGTGGTGGTGTCCTCCTTGCTACTTGTTCGTGTAGAAGACCATTCGGTGGTAAGCGACAGCAAGATTTGGTTGACGATTGGCTTAGCTTGCACAGCGACAACGTGAGTTGTTGATCTTGACGAGAGCGAGAGATACACAGAAGAAAGGTTCTTCAAAGGTGAGTCTTTCGGTTCTTTGCATTTAAGTTTTCAAATAATGTCATAATTTATTCTTAGATGCATAACTTGTTGTATATTTGTGAATGCGATATTTCTGTCACAATGAATTTAGAACGATCTTGCTTCCGCTCATAGGTCCTCTTTGATAAGAGTTCCTTCAATTGGTATCAAAGCTAGGTTATGATATTCCAAATCCATTGTTGTATAGAATAACATTTACTTTCTAAGTGGGTATAACATGTCTGCACTCTGTTTAAATGTTAAATAGTTTTATGGATGTGGATTAATGGAGTTTTCTGGGATGATGCCTTTGGTTATTTAATTGTTTTACATTTAAAGTTAATTGTAAGGCCCTTTGCATTTCTGGGCATATTAACTTACTATCAAGTCTGTAATTCAAAGAGTTTGAGTCACTGTGAGCCACTCGTGATGAGGCTTCAAGGTAAGGAGTTGCATTGTACTTCGAGGATGAACACGACCAAGCATTGGTCAGGTCGTGTAAACGATGGGGTAAGCAATCGTTAAGTATGGGATACTCAACAACATGTTAACGCGTGTGCACTAGATGACATGTAGCTCAGCAAGCTTCATTCCTTAGTTATTGACTACATATCGCGGAGTAAATTATTGCTTAAGCGCCTATTCTATGATCGTCTAAACGATCATGCTTCACAGCAACATCATCGTCTAAACAATCGTTTAGACTTGCGTGTTTGTATTTGGTGCTTTAAACGATCGAGTGCCTCATGCTTCATCGCATTGTAAATGGTACTCAATCATAGCTAAACGATTGTGGATACCCGACCAGTTTGTTAAACGATCGGGGAGGCTTTGTCCGGGCGGTTCAAGACCCGGTTTGCCTGTAAACCGATTTACTTGATGGAGTTAATGTAATAAATAGAATTTTATTTCCATTTTTTAGGCTTAATCTTCTCAGTCCATTAGTATTTGGTGAATGTACATAGGATGTATGTTTTGATTATATGTCACATGGTATGCCATATAGTTGAAATCCCACCTTAGGTTATGCATTGGTCATGCATCATCTCTATATTGTAAGTGTTATGATTTAGAGTTTGCATGATTTAAATTACATAAGAGCATGCTCATGCATCATATAATATAAGAGTTATATTTATGCATGCATTAAGCATAAACATGCATCATCTTTATATTATAAGTGTTATAGTTTAAGGGTGTATGGAAGCATGTTTGCTATGTTCATTACCAAGTATATAAAAGTTATATATAGTAATGAATGGACATTGCATGAAGCATGACACATAGATTAAATTTATACGTGTTATAAATACCTAGTTGTGCATGGTAATATGTATGGGTTTTTAGTTGTTTCTTTTATAAGAGTTATAAGGAAATTAGACCTAAAATCTATAAGAAAGACACACATGTGAACTTAGGTTTGAATCATGGTTTTAAGAGTGTTTTAAAACTTGGTGAAGATAGACCTAAGATCACGGTTCTAATAAGATTAACAACCTAAGGTTTAATCTTTTAATTAGTATAATAGGATTAAATTGACTAATAAAATATTAAATATGTAGCAAATCTATCTATAAGGGACCTTTTGTCTAAGGCAGATTCTATCTAGGCTGGGGTATTTAAGCTGACGAAAATGGAACACTCCTACCTGAAAAGATGAATTAAATAGATTTGATGCATGCATTCAAATTTGAGGACAATTCGTTAAAGAGTTTAATAAGACTACTTGAACTTGTTTAATTTCAAAGACAAGAGTTGGTTTTGAGCAAATTAAATTGACTTAGATAAAATCAGTAGCCGAATGGTCTAAGTTAATGAATCTCTAGGTAGAACATTCAATGGGAGGTACTTGGGGTATATGATACTTCATTTAAACCTCTTAGCGTTTCTCCATTTATGTTCACAATGTGAGATCTATCCTCGACCTCGTGACACCCTGGGAGTGTCCCCCTAAAGGATAGTGTTTGGGTAGGTCAATACCAAGGTGGACAGAGAGAATGTTCATAGTAAGTGGGAGCGGGACGTATGACAACATATCCCACGGTCTCTCTCGTTAGGTTGGATAACGTTTCTGTGCATCGTCTCGAGGCACCCTGGGAATGTCCCCCTATAGGATGACAGTTTTGCACGATTCTTTATCTGGTCTTTTGTATAGGATAAGGTCGCTTTAGTCTCTTGTCCTAATTTGCTTTTTCTTTACAGTGGGAGCATTAGGGCGGGACTCTAGGGTCGAAAATGAGAGGTTACACTTACGTGGAATTGTTAAGGATTAACAGTTCTAGATCGAACAAATGATGACTGTTAGGGTCAGTTACAAGAGTTGTTTCTTCCTAATGGTTGAGAGTGTCTCATCCTAATGATGTTTATCCTGCCTTGCTGGGGCATCATTGCGAAATAGAAGTCTTTTCACTTAGGGAACTTGGAAACTATTTTACTAAAATTAAAATTGGTGTTAAAATGTGGTATTGCGTAGACTTATTAAGTTTGTTCGTTTTTCAGCAACGTAATTATGGCTACAGTCACATTAGCTCTTTTAAGCGCTGAAAAACTGACTGGCAAAAACTACGCTAATTGGAAATATATGATCACAACTATATTAATCATCGATGACTTGATGTTTTTCCTTACAGAGGAGTGTCCTCCTATTCCACCTCAAAACGCCACTTGAAATTTTCGGAAGGCCTATGAGCACTGGACACAGGTGAACGAGAAGGCCCGAGCCTATATCTTGGCTAGTCTTAATGACATTTTAGCCAAGAAGCATGAGCCTATGATCTCAGGTATGAGATCATGGAGTCTCTACGGAGAATGTTCGGACAACCATTTGAATAGCTCAAGCATGAGGCTCTAAAATGCATCTTCAACTCCAAAATGGAGGAAGGCACCTCTATTCGCGAACATGTGTTCAACATGATGGTCCACTTCAATGTGACGGAGATGAATGTGTCTCGAATCAATGAGGGCAACCGGATTAGCATAATCCTATATTCGTTGTCAGATAGCTTTCTACACTTAGTCAGTAATGCGATTCTGAACAAAGTGGACTATACCCTTACAACTCTCCTCAACGAGTTGCATACTTTCTAATCCTTACTGAAAAGTAAGGAGAAAAAGGTTGGTGAGGAAAATGTTGCCTCGTCATCAAAGAAGTTCCATGAGGGTTCAACCTCAAGAACGAAGTCTGCACCTTCTACTTCTAACATTTCCAAGTGGAAGAAGAGGAAGAGTGGTAAGGGGAAGGGGAAGGCACTCGCTAACCCATAGCCTGTCGGCCAACGGGGTAAGTGTCCAACGTCGGTTGACAAGGGAAAATGTTTTCACTACAACCAGGATGGGCACTGGAAGAGGAATTGTCCTTGCTAGATCAAGGAGAAGAAGAAGACCAAGGCCAAGGTCAAACAAAGTAAATATGATTTACTAGTTTTGGAAACTTGTTTAGTGGAGAATGATGTTTCTGCCTGGATTATTGACTCTGGGGCCACTATTCATGTTTGTTTTTCTTTTCAATGGATCAGATCCTGGTGGCAACTAAAGGCTGGAGAGATGACAATGTGAGTAGACACCGGGCACGTCATCTCAGTTGTGGCAGTTGGAAGGATTCAGTTGACTTTACAGAAGAAGTTTATCATTTTGAATGATGTTTATGTAGTTCCTGAGTTAAAGAGAAACTTGATTTCTATAAAGTGTCTGATATAGTGTAATTATACTCTAAATTTTAATTTGAATAAAGTGTTTATTCATAAAGATGAAGTTGAACTATGTTCAGCAAATCTGGAAAATAACTTGTATGTGCTAAGGCCGCTAGCAACGAGTTCCCTCCATAACATAGAGATGTTTAAAACTGTTGTAACTCAAAATAAACGACAAAAGGTTTCTCCAAAAGAAAATACCCAACTTTGGCACCTTCGATTAGGGCACATCAATCTCAATAAGATTGAGAGGTTGGTGAAGAATGGACTTCTAAGCAAGTTAGAGGAAAATTCTTTACCGGTGTGTGAATCTTGCCTTGAGGGCAAGAGAACTAAAAGACCTTTTACTGGAAAAGGTTATCGAGCCAAAGAGCCTATAGAGTTAGTGCATTCTGAACTTTGTGGTCCAATGAATATGAGAGACAAGGGAGGCTATAAGTATTTCATCACTTTTACTGATGATTACTCTCAATATGGGTATGTTTATTTGATGCAACGAAAGTCTGAATCCTTTGAAATATTCAGAGAGTTTAAGGCTAAAGTTGAAAATGCATTGGATAGACGGATTAAAACACTTTGATCGGATCAGAGTGGAAAGTTCTTGGATTTGAAGTTCTAGAACTATTTGATAGAACATGGAATCGTTTTCCAACTCTCAGCGTCGAGTACACCTCAGCAGAATGGTATAGCAGAGAAAAGAAACAAAACCTTATTGGACATGGTTCGATCGATGATGAGTTACCCTTTCTTACCGAACTCATTTTGGGGTTTTGCAGTGGAAACTGTAGTGTATATCCTCAACTGTGTTCCTTCCAAGAGTGTTGCGAGAATACCTTTGGAGTTGTGGAATGGGCGTAAAGCTAATTTGTGCCACTTCCGCATATGGGGTTGCCTAGCACATGTGCTTGAGGCTAATCCAAAGAAATTGGAACCACGGTCGAGGTTGTTCCTTTTTGTAGGCTACCTCAAAGGTACACGAGGGGGTTACTTTTATGATCCTATTGAAAACGGAGTGTTTGTGTCTACGAATGCTACCTTCCTCGAAAAGGATCATATTAGGGAGAATAGCCCACGTAGTAAGATCGTGTTGCGTGAGCTTTCTAATAAAACTACAGAAACTTCAACATGAGTTGTTGAAGGGCCTGCTTCATCAGCAAGAGTTGTTGATGATAGTTCATCTGGTAGGTCAGTTCCACCTCAAGAGTTAAGGGAACCTCAATGTAGTAAGAGGGTGCAAACCCACCTGTTCGCTATATGGTTTTCACGGAAATCTTGACTATGATAGCTGATGGCGACATTGAGGATCCGTTGTCTTATTAGAAGGCAATTGAGGATGTTGACTAATGACATGCAGAAATGCATGCTATCTTAGTCCTTTTACTTAGAATTATGAAGGTTGTTAGGCAGAAATTGCGTCGATCGTGTTAGGAATTCATGAGAAAAAGAGTTTGTGTCGATCAGCATGTCGAATCTCAGCTAACCCATTACTTTGTGTTAATTATGCGTTCAATGTTCTATTTTTGTAGCCAATGCAGGAAATGAACGCAAACGCAAAAACCATACCATCGCATAGACGACTGCATGCGGAGAAACACTCCATCGCAAGGCAAACACATCGATCAACGCACGGATGTTGCGATAATCAGCCGTATACGTCCATTGCATGGGAGTTGCGCTCGTCAAGCGATTGCAGTCATCATGTAGAGTTGCGGTATTAAGTGAATGCGGCCATGGAATGATTGCGGCTACGCGACAACACATTCTAATGGGATCAATGCAAGGTTGGTGGAATGAACGCATCAACGCATCTACCTCGAAAAAATCCAAAGCTGATGCTGACATTTCATCTACCACGCCGTTGTGGTAGAGGTTTAGAAAGGACGAACGCGTCGAACGTCAGACTCAGAGCAGTCCAATTAATGCTGTCGGCGGGGCCAAGCTCTATAAATAGAAGCCGATGAGCTAAAATTCATTTTATCCAAGGTTTTCGCCTGAAGTTCGCCTGGGGCAGATCCTTGTGATCCAGAAAATTGCGTGAGAAGATAGCTGAGAGTTTTTCACCTCTTTCATCCATTCCGAATGACAACTGGAGCCTTCGACTGGAGCTAGATCTCGAGAGAG
The DNA here is from genome assembly GCF_009727055.1 of Benincasa hispida. Classification (NCBI taxonomy): domain Eukaryota; kingdom Viridiplantae; phylum Streptophyta; class Magnoliopsida; order Cucurbitales; family Cucurbitaceae; genus Benincasa; species Benincasa hispida. Next base: position 11,152,485 of record NC_052354.1, read on the forward strand.
TCAGCTCCTCCACCCATCCATGGTACAACCGGCAACCTTGACGCACATCCGCTGGAAGCAAAAGCAAAGTTTTGCTTCCAGCCGATCATTTCTTTTTCCTTTCTTTTCCTATATTGTATTGTATGACATTTTGAATTAAGAAATTGATACAATGCGTTTTTCAATGCATTTCTCTATTCCTTCGACTTCATCTCCATCTTCTTGTTTAGTATCTTTACTTTCATTGCAACACTTAGTGGGAGTGCTTGGGTATTGCATACTTAGTCATGTGGATTAGGAATATGAAGCATGTAGCAACCCACCGAGAGGTGTGCGTTGTACGAGTATGTGAATAATCTTATTTGCTTAGTGTGAAGCTACTGCAACGCCTGTCTATGGGTTACACATTGCTTGTCTATGAGTGAAAACAACAATCAACTGCCCGGTGGTTGGACGCATTAAGCAAGATATGCATTGTTCACTAGGGATAGTAACAATCTTAGATCAGCGAAGTTTATGCTATTTCTTGTATTATGTATGCTTCATTCGTCCATTAGGGATACTCAGGAGGGTAGTCTAAGAACAGGATCTAGGCTTGGGAAGATCAGGTCAGAATCTAGGCTTAGGAGAGCCAGATTAGAACACATAATACAAGAGATAGGCGCTTAGGAATGAACACTATTTGTTATTAACGCATCGCATGAATCCTAGAGATAGGATACGATTGAATGCGATCACCGCAGTGTTTTGTGTATTTTACATCATCGCATAGGAAAATAGTAGAGACTTAGGAATAAGCTCTATGGACACTTTTGCATTCAACACATGCGTCCTAGAATTAGGAGCACCGCATTTCCATTGGAAAATGTCTTGCCGTGTATGATTGTAGCATGATTGCATGGATTCCGTTGACTAGGATTACCCTTGCGATCACTCTTAAGTTTTGCAATGAAAACATCTCTGCATTTTATCTATTTTCCCACACATTTATTTCATGTCAAGGTTTGTCGCATCTCTACCTTTCATGCATGTTCTCATTGCGTTGTCTGTTAGATAGGAGTAGGAGTGGGATTAACATAGCAACATCCCCTTCATTATTTTATTTATACTGCCGCATGCACATCACCACAAACATATAGTTATAAGTTCTTATGTTCGACCTCGGATTACCCAAGAAACTTGCGTTCATGTTATACTTGGCGTGAACGCAAGAAAACTTGTGGCAGGACGCATGGTCATCGCATACATTCGTTAATGCAATTTTCATTCCAACGCATAACCATCGACGCGTGACTATCAACGCATATCTTAGGAACATGCATCGCATAATGCATCCACGGGATTTTGGTTGTCGAGTAAAAATTGACTTCCAATTTTCGCGCACCATTAACCGGGATGAATGGGTCAAAGCCATGGATCTAGAGATGGAGTCGATGTACTTCAACTCAGTGTGGGATCTTGTAGATCAGCCTGATGGGGTAAAACCTATAGGTTGCAAATGAATCTACAAGGGGAAACAGGGTGCCAATAGGAATGTGGAAACCTTCAAGACTAGACATGTGCCAAAAGGTTATACCCAGAGGGAAGGAGTCGACTATGAGGAGACTTTCTCACCTGTTGTCATGTTGAAGTCTATCCGCATCCTCCTGTCTATTGCTGTATTTTATGACTATGAGATATGAAAAATGGACGTCAAGACTACCTTTCTGAATAGTAATCCTGAAGAGACCATTTATATGGTACAGCCTGAGGGGTTCATTGCCCAAGGTCAAGAGTAAAAAGTTTACAAACTGAATTAGTCCATTTACGGGCTGAAACAGGCGTCTCGATCTTGGAACATTCGGTTTGATACTGCGATCAAATCGTACATCTTTTACCAAAACGTTGATGAGCCTTATGTGTACAAGAAAATCATCCACAGTTCAGTAGTTTTCATAGTGTTGTATGTAGACGATATCCTATTCATTGGGAATGATGTAGGACTATTGACTGCAGTTAAGAACTGGCTAGTATTCCAATTCCAAATGAAAGATTTGAGAGAAACTCAGTTTGTTCTTGGTATTCAGATTTTTTGGGATCAGAAGAACAAAGTGCTAGTACTGTCTCAGGCATCGTATATTGACAAGATGTTGCTCAAGTACTCGATGCAAAACTCCAAAAGGAGCCTACTGCCTTTCAGGCATTGAGTTACATTGTCTAAGGAAATGTGTCCTAAGACGCCTCAAGAGGTTAAGGAGATGAGACGGGTCCCCTATGCATATGTCGTTGGCAGTTTGATGTATGTGATGCTCTGTACTAAACCAGACATCTCTATGTTGTAGTGTTGCAAAGCACTAAGCAGGGGTGCATTGCCTTTGGCTCAGGAAGTTCCTGGAAGTTGTTCCATACATGTGATGGTGGATCTCGTGGCTAACGAGTTTAGTCAGCTAATCGTGTAGCTTTTTCTAAAAGATCACCTACGAAAGCGAGTTTTTCTAAACGATCGTGTCCTCACTCACATGCATCCTAGAAAAATTCCTAGGAGGTCACCCAACATATGATTGCTCCAAGTAAGCACGCTTAACTTTGGAGTTCTTATGATTGAGCCACCGAAAAAGAAGGTGCACCTTGTTGGTATAGGTAGTGGCTTTCAATTCTTTTAAGTCTTTCTTAACCATTCTTTCATGTCCTCAGGATCCCTCTCATTTAGATGTGATATCGGTTCATTCATGTACCCTTTTTGAACTCGAGTCGTTACATGTAATTTTCTTTTATGTTTATAAGTTTAAAGAGACTCTTTATGATGTTGCCACTCACTGAGCTAAAGGTTCATGCTTTTCTCTTATGTTTTCCTTTGCAAGTAGTAGAAAAGTCCAGGTTGCTGTGAGATTTCGAGATCTGCCATGAGCTAGAATGTTATTGTTGGGTTGATGCACTAAATCTCGTAGGGTCCTATAGTTTGTAATTGTATTGTACAAACATTTTATTGATGTACTAAAATATGTGATGTTTTATTTCCAAGTTAGTTGCATTAACCACAAACCAATAAACTAACATCCAAGTTTATCTTGTAGTTTATACATGTATGTAGAGACATATAGGTAGATCATGTTTAAGTGATAACCTAAATGGTCTGTAGTAGATGGATAAGGTTGGATACCTTATCCTGGTGACATTACGAGTATGATCTGCTTTGTAGATGTTACAATTGTTGTAAATTGCTACAAATGATTTGATTCTGATCATTCATATGGAGACATTTCAGCGGGGATATTCTATACAAAGAAGTTTGTACAAGACCAAACCATAAAATGACTAGTCTCATTATATAACGCCGTTCATAATAGAAACTTACATTTCACTAGGATGACCATAGGTAACATGACCTGAATTCTGAGTGAGTTGTGAACTCCTGCCTATAAAAGCGGTCCTTTGATTTGTATGGGTGAAAGTGGCCAGATCGCCGACTCAACAAGCCTACCATTTTGGGAATTCGTGTGATAGGGGAGCTGGGAACACAGCTACACAAGAAGGAATTCATACCTTCTTTAATGTCAGAGCAAGTAGACAAATTGCTCCCTTAAGGGCTGATTATAGGGCTTGAACAATGTGCACCACACCCTCTCCTAGCCCAAGAGGGGTTTGGTCATAGTTGGACTATGATTTATTGTTCATTAAAGGATCAATAGTACTTAAGGAGTTAAATGTAACTACAGGGGCAAAATGGTAAGTTTGGCCAATCTGTACTTACGAGCAATTTGTGAATGGTCATTGTACTATTGATTGGTTATATCCAATGGACACAAAAATATATCTTTAGTACGAAGAGTGCAGTTGTCAATCTTTAGCGGAGTGTCCGACAATTAGCTGATGGTGAACAATTTAATTAAAGAAGTTTAATTAATTATTCACGTAGCATTGGAGCTTCAAGCTACAGGTCCATGAGATCCCTTTTGTAACTTAACGGGAATTGATGAGAATGAATTTTTGAGTTAATTTGAATTGTTCAAATTAATTGAGGGAATTGATTATATGTGATATAATTAATTTAATCTAATTATATATGATATAATTACTATAATGTATTTTGATACATAATAATATAAAGTTTATTTGAGAGGAAATAAATATTTGAATATGATTCAAATATTAATTATATGAATTTGATTCACATAATTAAATTTAATATAAATTAGATTTATATTAAATATCATTTGTGAGAGAATAGAAACTATAGGTTATATTGTATTTGATACAATATAAAAACTATAGATTATATGTTATATTTGATATAACATATAGTTTAATATATATATTATATGATAAGGTAGTTATCATACAAATATATATTAAATTGATTTATGATAATAAATTAATTTAATTTGATTTATTTTGAAAATCATTTTGGAAGGGAGTTGTAACTCCCTGCCCCCTCTTTTCTCTAAAAAACGTGCTAGTGTGCAGAAGAGAAGTAGTTATTCTTCTTCCTGATGTGGTCTTCACATAAAGGGAATAAATCCATAGAAACGTTCTAAGATTTTTGGAATCCATCACTTCCTCTCATATCTCTCAAAATCTCTCTCTTCCAAAATAGCCAAAGCCCACAAAACTCCTGGATTTTCACCTAGAGAAAACAGAGGTAATATTTGTGGTGGTGTCCTCATTGGTGGTTAGAGGGTTCGAGGTTGTTCGTGACAAGATTTGGAGAAGGAATCTCATGAGAAAGAGTGCTTCAAGGGTAAGGTTTCTTAAACTTTTTTTTTTCTTTTCTGTAATCTTTGTTTTAAAGCATGGTACATCTATCTTATAAATGCATAATCTGTATTTTTTTTTGCTGTAAAATTTATGCTTTGTAAATTTTGGATATTTGGTCTGATCCCATGCTTCTGCTCAAGGATCTTCAATGGTTCCTTCAATTATATATAACTTGTATTCAAGATTGGGCAAATATTTGTAAAACTCTATTGAAATTTGTATAAATAGATGATTTTCAAATGAGATGTATTAGAGAAGTTTCAAGCAGTAGATATCACAAAAGGATGGTATATGTCATCCTCACACCTCCATTGGGGATTCAAAAGTGAACTTGGGAAGGGGTTTGACAAGTTAGTATTATAGCATAAGATTTTGGGAATGGGTTTATTAGTATAAGCATGATGACATTATAATATGTCTAATGTGTGATATATTGTAGGAAACCATGCCCCGTAAAAGTGGTTGACTTTGAAAGCAACTGCCGAAAGAGACTCATGATGCTACTTCTAAATCAATGGAAGAAGACCAGAGTAAGTCTAGTCGTCCGTAGTTAAGAATTGAAAGAGGAGAGCAACTCTTAGGGAGATTTGCTCAGTTTGTAGCAGAAGGATTAGGAGCATGGTCAGTGGACCCAAAAAAGCGTTTCGAAATCGAAAGGTTAAAGGCACTAGGTGCCACAACTTGCCAAGGAACTACAAACCCAGCCGACATTGAAGCTTAGTTTGTGCTGATAGAAAAGTGCTTCAGGGTAATGCAATGCCCTGACGATAGGAAGGTAACTTTGGCTACCTTTTTATTGCAAAAGATAGCTGAAGATTGGCAGCGTATGTTAAAAAGTAAAAGGAGGATGGGGAATGAGTTTACCTAGGAAGAGTTTAGGAAAGCTTTCCATGAGAAATTCTATCCCTAATCTTTTGCGACGCAAAGCGAAATGAATTCTTAAGACTTGTACAAGGCACCATGTCGGTGGCCGAGTACGAGCAGAAGTACACTGAACTTAATAGATATACTGCCAATATAATTGATGATGAAGAATAGAGATGCAAGAGGTTCGATAAGGGATTAAAAGCAGAAATCCGCACACTTGTAACTGTCGATGTTGATAGATTGGAATTTTCCAAATTAGTTGAGCTGGCAATGCGGGTAGAAGCTAATCTAGCTAGGGAAATCGAGTCGGAACCCAAAGATTTGGGAGAATAGAGTCAGAAGGTTACAATAGGGGTTTCGAGTAAGAACATATCTAAGATCAATTCCAGAAAACGGAAAATGGAAGTAGAACTCTCACAGGATGAAGTACACACTCAATACCCTGGAAAATCCATCGCGAGTGTAAATCGGAAACCGTGGTGCTTCGAATGTAAGTGGTATCACTTAGGGCGATGCTATGGAGGTACTGATGTGTGCTACTGTGGGGAAGAAGGTCACTACAAGCGGAACTACCCATGGTCTAAACAAGAAGATAAGGAGAAAACAAAGACTTTGGAAACCTGAAATGCGAATTTATCTTTCTAAAGTTAAACTTTTTAGTTGAACTTATATTATCTAGACCAACTATTATTGTATATATATGTTTTATAATGAATGAGGTACTTTGACTTTATGATGATTTTTGTTTGTTCATTAAACTAACAGATGGGAATAGAGGAAAAGAGAAACCCTTTCTGCATGATATGTGAAAAGAACCACATGGGAGAATGTTTGCGAGGAACAAACGGGTGTTATATATGCAAGCAAGTAGGACACATAGGAAAGAAATGCCCGAAATTTTTTTGATTTCTAAGACATCGGGACGCAGTGACTAGTTGAAGTACAAATCTTCCCTACCGAAATTGTCATAGAAACCATAAGAAAGACTAGGAAGGAAGAGAAAGACTATGTTTAAAATGTGAACAACAGGTCATCACTGCAAGGATTGTCCAGCAAATAGCCTAGATAATTCAAAGAAAGCTTGGAAATATTATTGGTATTAAATATCAAAGGTTGTATATATGTAAATACAAGAATAACTAAGGAAAGTGTAACCTGTAAAAGCTTGGTAAACAAATGAATAAAAAAGAGTTTCTATAGTTAGTATGATCCAATTTCAAGGACGAAATTTCATAAGGGGGAGATAAATTGTAAACCCTGAACCCTATTTTCCCTACGGTACGTTAATAAGTAGTAATGAAAACTAAGTTTAAAAGAATGTTATGCTGTAAGGAAAAAGCTTGAGAATGATAAGGGAAAAGAATATTCTAAGGGTTGAAGCATATATCTCTTGGGTAAGAACTTGTTTATGTGCCTAGAAGGAAGAAGGAAATTTACCTAAGTGTAAACCTTGCGTTGAAGCCTTGATGCATTGAGGACCAAGGTTGGCACGACAACCATGTATAGGTACGGTGGAAAGGTGTGGTGCAAGACATGTGCTGATGGGGGCAAATTTTATGCATGCATGAGTTAGCAAGGGCCGAGAGGGATGCCATGTGGTGAGCGTTGGCCTATGCATTAATAGTATGACAAGGACGCTTGCATGGACAAGGATACTATAGGCGATGTAGCTTAAGCGTGCGATGGTATACGATGGCCAGTAAGGATGTGCATTGGGTGCAAGAGGAGTGCTGAGGCATGCGCTGGTTAAGTAGTTTATACGTTTAAGGTGGCCTATCCGATGCCAAGGCCGGTGGGCTATGCGATGCCGAAGCTGGTGGGTTGTGCAATGATGATTGCTATGCGTTAATAAGGTGGTATTGAGCCATACGTTGAAAGTACTACCATGGATGCATGAGGAAGGTGTTGAATGCATGGAGGTTGGCTGTTGATGCAACCATGAGAGGAGTCTTGGAGGACAAGGTCAAGTTGACAGCACAATGAAGTACGTGCCTCAACCAAATGAAGCACTAGACAAACCTAGTAGGAGGTGGACGCATATTAGGGAATGCAATGGAGACCTATGTGTTGGACATGGCATGGAAAGGACATCTCAAGCTCATGCAAGGAGGTGGTGTCTGATAGAGTATATTAATATGCAACAGAGAAAATTAGAATCAACAAGCACTCTAATTATACTTAATTTGAGTTTAAAACATTCTTCAAAGTAACTATTACAGAAGAGGGTTTGCTGAACACAATACCTTTGAAGAAACCTCTTCAACACTAACTGAGTTCTACGTAAATGTGCTTCAATCTACAGACCACCACGAAGATCTTCTCTACTATTTGATGGAACACGAGACATACGCAGCAGAAAAAGGACCTAATTACACTATAATTGCTTTTAATTAAAAGGAAATTAGTATGCAATTGAAGGGGAAAAAAGTAAATTAAAAATTACCTTTGAAGCTCCCAAAATGCTTTTATTCGCTGAATCTCGACTCGAACTCTTCCGGACCACCACTAGAGCTGACCTACTATCCTCTGGACTCTGAACCGGGTTGTAGGACCCGATGTATGAAGAACCCGAGAGAGATAAAGAGATGGAAAAGAAGATGGAAATTTTTTGTTTGGGTTTTTATTTTTTCAGCCCAAATTTAGAAAACAAGTTTGGCAAAAATGGCAAAAAAAATTTCATTCAAATTGAAAGCCCAATTTATAGAAAAAAGCCATGCAACAATTGCATAAAACAAATCCATAAAAATCCAACACCCAGAATCCACTATCTAAGTGAGCTTAATGTCTCCACTATAAGCCAACACCTAACCCACTATTTTGTTAGTGAAATTATCCAACAAAAGTTTGGATTTTCCCACTAACTTTAGTCAAAGGGCAAAATAGTCATTTTGTCAAAGTCAAACTTTGACCAAAAATTCAACATTTTGACTTTTTATGATTTTTTTCGTGTTGACTAATTTTGACTTCCCGAGCATAAATCCGCATTCATTTTCTCGAAATTCAAATATGAATCCGCATTCACATTTGAACATTTTGATTTTTTATGATTTTTTTCGTGTTGACTAATTTTGACCTCCCAAGCATGAATTTTGACCTCCCGAGCATGAATCCACATTCATTTTGACCTCCAGTGCATCTACTACCACGATCACGAATTCTGATACCAAGATGCCCTGGCGATGGCGCAGCGGAATTCGTGATTGTGCCGCTGGGACTAGTTTTTTTTACGCTTCCGCATCATGACATTTAGAGTCCTTATTTTTCTCTTAATGTTTAGTTTTATTGTTTTAAACTTATTATTAAGGATTATTTCTTTTATATACTTTTAGTAGTCTTTACGAATTATGGGTACCCTATTATTGTTTTAACAATTGCATTTAATAAATGCCTTTTGAACTTCTCTTGTTTAATTAACCTTTATTTCAACATAATTGAGCGTCGTTTTAAATTCTATGCATGCATTTATTATAGTAACGACCTAACCTAAGTTCTAGGGGGTCGGGTCGTTACATCCACTTTGAATTTTCAAAATTTTTTTTGTTTTCAAATTTAGTTTTTCAAAAATTTATTTCTAAAACCAATTTTTAAATAAACCAATTTATTTAGTTTTATAAAATTAATTCAATTAACTAATTTTAAATAAAACTAATTAATTAAACCTTTTAATTAATTTTGTTAATTTAATATCTAATATTAAATTAATTAAAAAACCAATTCCATTATAATGAAATTAATTTTATGCAATTAATATTTAAATCATATTTTAAACATTAATCGATTCTCCAATTTCGTTTAATTTCGATAAAATTAAACATTTCAATTGTATCGAATATAATAAATTGAAACCCTAATTGAATTTGAACATTTCAAACTCTAAACCCTAATTTCAAATCTCATCAAGATTACTCAATTTACTAATTCAAATTACGAGCTAGTAGAGGGACCTTATGAACCTACAGATCATGAGCTCCAACGATTTGTAATTAATTGGTTAACCTCTTTAAACCAAATTAATCACTATTCGTTAACTACCAAGACATTCCACTATAGCTCGATAGTTGCACTCTTCTCACTGTAGATATATTTCTGTCCATTTTAACCATAATCGGTAAGTCAATCCTTCACAAATCGTTCGTATTTACAGCTGGGTCAAAGATTACTATTTTACCTCTGTAAATACATCTTACTCCTTAACCTCCCACTGATCCTCCATTGAATAATTGGTTTATAGTCTAACTTATAAATCATAACCCTCTCTTCCATGAGAGGGCAGACCCCATTGTTCAAGACGGGTAGGAGTGAATTCCATATTACAAAGTTGTCCCAACTATCTATCCAGTCTTATCCCCAAAATAGGAGATTTATTGAGCAGTGTTGTTGGACTATTCTCACCTATGCAGATCAAAGGATAATCCCAAATAAACAGGAGTTCATAGTTAGCTTAGGATTAAGATCAAGTTACCCTAGGTCATTGAGTTTGAGATAGTCAATTTTAATAGTAAACGATTGTTATAAAGAAAAGTGACTATTTCAAGGTTCGGTATTTATGCAAACTCATTGCACAGGATGCCTCCACTCATATGTCTCTACATGCATGATTTTTGGATCACATCATTTGCATCAATATACAAAATGGAGCACATCCAATAGTGTCACCAGGATGAGGTACCCAATCTCATCCGTATACTTATAGACCATTTTGGCTACATACTAAAACTTGATCCATTTTTATGTCGCTACATAAAGTTAAAATATTCATATTATAGCCATGGATTCGTTTATTGGATTTTCCTAAAAGGATGCAATATCAATAATAATTTATTGATTAAAAAACTCAACAACATTTTTATTGATAAATAGAATATGTTACCAACATTTACGAACTATAAGTTTAGGACATTCCTAACAGTGTCAAGGACCCTTATGCTGGACATTGCGTGGTGCTGACACTTAGGATTTTCATACATTACATGTGGCATGCGTTGAAGGCTTGTAGTTGATGACCAAGAAGCTTCCTTAAAACCTATAAATACCCCAACAATGTTTCATTTCATCTCACAACACATTTTTCTTCAAAAGAGGCTCAAAAGAGAGTTTTTTAGGGAAAATTAGGGTTTTTGTGGGAAGACCATGCGTTGACCACAAGAGGATTGCGTTGATCAAAAGTAATCCATGCACCTAACACTGTCCATGCGATGATCAAGTGTTGTCCATGGGTCCTGAAGGTGTTGTCATGCGTCCAACAACTTAAGAGAGGCTTACCTTGTGTCCAACTATTGTCCAAAGATGTCTAGGATCCTAGTTTCATATCAGCACGACAACGAACAGCTAAAAGACCAAAGGTTTCTCCTAAGTAAAACGACCATCTTTGGCATCTAAGGTTAGGTCACATCAACCTCAATAGGATTGAGAAGTTGGTGAAAAGTAGACTTCTAAAGAGTTTAGAAGAAAACTCCTTGTTGGTGTGGGAATCATGCCTCAAAGGCAAGATGACCAAACAATCTTTTACTAGAAAAGGTTACAGAGCCAAGGAAGTCTTGGAGCTTATACATTCAGACCTTTGTGGTCCAATGAATGTTAGAGCTTGGGATGGGTATGAATATTTCATCTCTTTCATAGATGATTATTCAAGGTATGGGTATTTCTATCTAATGCAATGTAAGTCCGAAGCCCTTGACAAGTTCAAAGAGTATAAGACTGAAGTTGAAAACTTGTTAGGTAAAAAGATAAAAACACTACGATTTAATCGTGGTGGGGAGTATATGGACCTCAAATTCCAGAACTATGTGATGGAACATTTGATTGCATCCCAACTTTCAGCCCCAGGTACACCTCAGCAGAATGGTGTATCAGAAAGGAGAAACAGAACCTTGTTGGACATGGTTCGGTCTATGATGAGTTATGCTCATCTTCCAGACTCGTTTTGGGGTATTACAATAGAGACTGCATGTTATATGCTGAACAACTTCCCTCGAAAAGTGTTTCTAAAACACCTTTTGAGCTGTGGAAAGGCCATAAAGGTAGTTTACGCCACTTCAAGATTTGGAGATGTCCGGCCCACGTGCTTGTAACTAACTGAAAGAAGTTGGAACCACGTTCGAAAGTTTGCCTCTTTATAGGCTACCCTAGGGAAATGAGGGGTGGATACTTCTATGATCTGAGTGAGAACAAAGTTTTCGTCTCTACAAATTCTATCTTCTTGGAAGAATACCACATCCAGGATCATAAGCCACGGAGTAAGCTCGTTTTGCGTGAGATCTCTAGTGAGACTGAAACTACTGAGGGCTCAACAAGAGTTGTTAAAATGGCTGACAGATCAATAAGAGTTGTTGAGGTCAGAAAATCTAGTCAACCAGCTCAAGAGTTGAGGCTGCCTTGACATAGTGGGAGGGTTATGAACCCACTGGATCGCTACATGGGTTTGACTGAAGCCCAAAATGTCATTTCGAATGATGGGGCCGATGATCCGTTGTATTTTAAGGAAGCAATGAAGGATGTTGACAAAGATGAATGGATTAAGGCCATGAACTAGGAAATGGAGTCTATGTACTTCGATAACGTTTGGGAGCTTGTTGATCCACCTGATGAGGTAATACCTATTGGGTGTAAGTGGATCTATAAGCGAAAGAGAGGTGTAGATGGAAAGGTGCAAACCTTTAAGGCTAGACTCGTGGCAAAGGGTTATACCCAGGTTGAGGGAGTTGACTATGAGGAAACTTTTTCACCTGTTGTCATGCTCAAGTCTATCAGGATTCTCTTGTCCATAGCCACATTTTATGATTATGAAATATGGCAAATGGGCATCAAGACTGTCTTTCTTAATGGTAATCTTGAGGAGACCATCTATATGACTCAACTAGAGGGGTTCATAGTTCCAGATTAAGAGCAAAAAGTTTGCAAGCTTAATAAGTCCATTTATGGGCTGAAACAAGCATCTAGATTTTGGAACATAAGATTTGACATTACGGTCAAATCGTTTGGCTTTGATCAGAATGTTGATGAGCCTTGTGTCTACAAGAAAATCATTAAAAGCTCAGTAGCTTTCCTGGTACTGTATGTGGATGATATCCTACTCATTAGGAATGATGTAGGAAATCTGACTGACATTAAGAAATGACTAGCTGCCCAGTTCCAAATGAAAGATTTGGGTGAGGCATAGTATTTTCTAGGGATCCAGATCATTCGGGATCGTAAGAACAAATGGTTAGCCCTATCTCAGGCATCGTACATCAATCAAATATTGATCAAGTACAGGATATAGGATTCCAAAAGGGGTTTGTTACCTTTCAGACATAAAATCATTTTGTTTAAAGATCAATGTCCTAAGACACCTCAAGAGGTTAAGGAGATGAGACGGATTCCCTATGCTTCAGCTATAGAAAGCTTAATATATGCAATGTTGTGTACCAGACCCAACATTTGCTATGCAGTAGGGATTGTCAGTCGGTATCAGTCCAATCCAAGATTTGATCACTAGGCGACGGTCAAGAAGATCCTTAAGTATCTTCGGAGAAAAAGGGACTACATGCTCGTGTATGGAGATAAGGATTTGATCCTTACAGGATACATGGACTTTGACTTTCAAACAGGTAGAGATTCTCGCAAATCGACATCGGGGTCAATTGTCACTCTGAATGGAGGGGCTGTAGTATGGCGAAGCATCAAGCAAGGATGCATCGTGGACTCCACTATGTAAGCCGAATACGTAGCCGCTTGTGAAGCAGATAAGAAGGCTGTTTGGCTGAGGAAATTTCTTTCTGATTTGAAAGTTGTTCCAAATATGGATTTGCCTATCACTCTGTATTGTGATAACAGCGAAGCCGTGGCAAATTCAAAGGAGCCTCGGAGTCATCGTCAGGCTAAGCACATAGAGCGAAAATACCACTTAATCATGGAAATTGTGCATTATGGTGATGTGATAGTTATGAAGATCGTTTCGGAGCACAACGTTGTTGATCCTTTTACAAAGACTCGCAAGGCTAAAGTTTCGAGGGTCACTTGGAGAGTCTGGGTATACGAGACATGCGGCATCTTGTCTAGGGCAAGTGGGAGATGATACAGGGGTATACCTTAGTTTATTGTTTATTGTACATATTTTATATTGTATTGTACATTAGTCTCCTGAGGCATTAGGACAAGTGGGAGATTGTTGGGATTGGTATCCTAATTCTCCTGGAGTCTCGTTATTTGTAATGATACACATTGTTTTATGAATAAAATAATTGTTATTTCATTCTGGTATTTACTCATATCCAATAAACAAAGCTTCATGGTTATCTTATGTAAACTTAAGCATGTATATGTGATATACAAGTGGATCATGCCTTAAGTGATAACCTAAATAGGTCTGTAGTATAAGGATTAAGGTGGGATTCCTGATCCTAGTGATACTACGGATACGGTCCGCTTTGTAGAGGTTTGCAAGTGTTGTAAACTACTATAGATGGTAGATCATGTGAAGACATGCAAACAGGGGTGTCCTATACAAAGAGTTTATATAAGACTGGACCACGAGATGACTAGACTCTGTATATAACGCCGTTGATACTAGAGACTTACATCTCACCTAAATGACCATAGGTGACACGACCTCAATCCTGAGTGTTTTGGGAACTCTTGCCTTCGAGGACGGTCCTTTGATTAGTATGGGTGAGAGTGGCCAGATTGCCAACTCTACATACCTACCTTTTTAGGGACTTGTTTGATCTGGGAGCTGGGAACTCAATACACAAGATGGAATTCACTCTTGCCTTTGGAGCTTTGAGCTACAGGTCCATAAGGTTCCCTTAGTAGCTTAATGGATTCAGTTGAAGATCAGTTCTTGGTGTTGATTTGAAATATTCAAATTGACAAGAGGTAGTTCGATTATATATGATATGATCGATATGGTGTATGAGATACATCAAGTGGAGAATTAATGTAAATGAGATTTATATTAAGTACCATGGAATAGAAAAAGAGTTATGATTTGTATGTTTCATGAGATGAAATATTAAAACTATAGGTTATAAATATAGTATGATAAGTTGGTTATCATTTATATTTATAATAATGTTAATTATTGGATAATTATCTCTTTTTCTCTAATAACCAATTGAGTGGGAGATTATTGGTGGTTCTATGGTAACCGTGAGATAAAAAGAAAAATGTTTTCCTAATTTTAGTAAGTTTTTGACAAGGTTGAGAAATCTCGGAAAAATTCTCGCGGAGAGTTGTTAGTAAATAATTAATTAGATCATATAATAAGGTCCAATCTAATAAAATAACCTAATGTGATAAACTATTAATCCACATATATAGCCCATACTTTAATTAAACATATTGCTATTTAAATATGTCTAACAATTCCAGTGGATATAAGTTCCTTAGCCAATTCCTAGTCAATTAGGGTTTAATGACTATAAAGACTTAATGGGAACGTCCAACAATAATACCACTTTTCAAGAATAACATACCGGATTCCATTGCAAAATTGATGATAGCTTCAAGATGATGATGGATGACCATGGTTTTCCTCAACCAAAACTTTGAATGCCCTTAGTGGGATCTCTCTCTAGATGGGATTCAAGAAAGACTGAGTGCTTATATTGTTTTGGTATATCGAGGACCATAGCCTAAGGTCTCTTTATATACTAGTTCAATTAGGGTTCCCATTAAACCCTAATTAACTAGGAATGGGCTTCTACCCATTAAGTTCATACTCAATTAGAAATCTAGGGCCTTAATTAATTAGATCACATAATAGGGCCCAATCTAATAAAATAACCCAATGTGATAAATTATTAATCCACATACATAGCCCATACTTTAATTAAACATATTATTATTTAAATATGTCTAACAATCTCCCACTTGGGCTATGTTTATGTACCTAATATAATTAAATCACATAAATCTTAAGCGTGCATAAACAAGTTATTTCAATAATAGAATTCCCCTTTAGTTCAATCTAGTCCATCTCCTGTATTAGCATGGAATCAAGGCGGCTTTCGTCATTACCCTTGTAACTAAACCTTCCTTGATCACCAATTCCAATACATTCAATGACATAGATCGAGTATGGATGGATAGCATGGAAACTACATGCAAAGTGATCTAGATCATGCCTGTTTCCAACTAGTCCAAATTCCTTAATGAGATCATTCTAAAAAACTTTATGCTAAACTGCATGCATGATAAACAAGTTCAAATAATAAAACATAAACCATCAACTTTATTCTAAATAAAAAATAAACAAAGTAAGGTCAAAGAACATCCTCAATAACAAATTCCCACTAAACCATGGAATTAGAAAAGTGACTAACACCCATGTGAGCAAGATGCTCATGAAAAACTTTAGGTGGTAAACCTTTAGTCAATGGATCTGCCACCATAGAGTTTGTTTCTATGTGTTTTATCGAAATTTGACCATTCTGAACTCTTTCTTTAACAACCAGAAACTTCACGTCTACATGCTTAGACTTCGTATTGCTTATGTTGTTTTTGGAATACATCACAACCAACTTATTGTCACAAAATAATTTTAGTGATTTTTCTATGCCAACCACTATCCGCAGCCTAGTGACAAAATTTTGCAACCATATTCCATGATTGGATGCCTCATAACATGATATAAACTCCACAGCCATGGTAGAAGAAGCCAAAAGCGTTTGTTTAACACTTTTCCAGGATACAGCTCCTCCAGCCAAATGAAGATATAGCCTGAAGTGGATCGCAAAGTGTCTTGACATCTAGCATAATCAGAATCAGAATACCCAATGATCTCCAAAACTTCTTATCTCCGATAAGTGAGCATATAATCTTTTGTTCTCTGTAAATACCTCATAACCCGTTTGGCCGCTTTCCAATAATCCATCTCTGGGTTACTCAAATATCTGCCTAACACTCCAACTATGAACGCAATATCTAGACGCGTACATATTTGAGCATACATTAGACTTCCAATGGCCGATGCATAGGAAACGTTCTACATCTTCTTAGTCTCGAGTGTGGTCTTGAGGCATTGACCTAAATGAAATTTATCACCTTTAGCGATCGGGGTATCTCCCGGCGCACAATCTTTCATGCCAAATCTACTTAAGATCTTTTCAATGTAGTTCTTTTATGACAATCTCAAAATACCTTGAGAACGATTTTGTAGTATTTCAATTCCTAATACAAAAGAAACATCACCAAGATCCTTCATCTCAAAATTTCTTTTTAGAAATCTCTTAGTGTCATGCAATAAACCTACATCATTACTAGCTATAAGTATGTCATCAACATATAATACCAGAAAGATTGATTTACTCCCATTGAACTTGTGATATACACAATCTTCCACAATGTTTACCTCAAAACCAAATGAGGTTATCACTTTATGGAATTTTTGATACCATTGACGAGAGGCTTGCTTGAGACCGTAGATGGATTTCTTTAATTTGCATACTATAGACTTTGAATTATCAGACATAAAGTTTTCTTGTTGCACCATATAAATCTTCTCATCAATGTTCCTATTGAGAAACGCAGTTTTTACATCCATCTAGTGTAGCACTAAATCAAAGTGAGCTACCAGTGCCATGATTACTCTAAAAGAGTCTTTCGATGAAATCGGAGAGAAAGTCTCTTTGTAATCAATGTCTTCCTTTTGAGTAAAACCCTTTGCAATAAGATGAGCCTTATATCTTTCGATATTGACATGTGAATCCCTTTTGGTTTTAAATATCCATTTACAACCTATGGGTTTCATTCCTGATGGCAGTTCGACAAGTTCCCAAACGTCATTGTCTTTCATGGATTTTATTTCCTCTTCCATAGCACTTATCCACTTTTGAGAGTTAGAACCTTGTAAAGCTTGTTGGAAGTTGATTGGATCATCTTCCATTACGCCCACATCATCCTGATGTTCTTGAAGAAACACAATATAATCATCTGAAATTGCATTTTTTCTTTCTCTAGTAGATCTTCTTAGTGGCACTTCTTGAGGTTGTTGAGTTTGAACTTCAGGTTCAATAATGGGGACTTCAATGTTGTCTTGTTCTATAATTGGTTCAATAATGAAGTCAGGAATTGGAGCCTGAACATCATTTATAATCACATGAGGAAAAGAAACCAATTCCTCTTCAAAGACAACTTTCCTTATGTTATATTTTCCCCCAAACTCAACATCCTCAAGGAATCTAGTATTTCCTGTCTCAAACAATGATCTAGAAGTGGGATCATAAAACTTGAAACCCCGAGAGTGCTTAAAATACCCAACAAAATAGCAGCTAATAATTCTTGAGTCTAATTTTCTTTCATTAGGCCTATAAGGCCTAGCCTAGCTGGACAACCCCATATGTGAAGATGCCTAATACTAGGCTTCTTTCCTGTCCACTACTCATAAGGGGTTTTGGCTATTGCTTTACTAAGTACCCTATTAAGGATATATGTTGCAGTCTTTAGTGCCTCATCCCAAAGGGATTCTGGTAGAGAAGAATGACTAATCATACTTCTTACCATATCCTTAAGCGTTATATTTCGCCTTTCCGCTACACCATTCATGCTGGATTTGCCCGGCATAGTGTACCCTAAGTACCAGATGCACAAGTAAATTTTCATTATCTCGATATCAAGTGCCTTTAATTTACTTGCGAGATTGGACATTTCCATAATGTACTCCCTTATGTTTCCATTGCCCTTATACCTCATAGAAGTTAAAGAAGTCAAAAGACTACTTGCTTCCCCTTTCTCATTTTTAGCAAAATATTTCTCAATTTGAGCAAGGAACTTATTGGCATTTTCACTTTCCGTGATAGAGCCCCGAAAAGACTCCGAAATGGAGTGCCTAATGATCATCAGACACATGCGATTTGACTGTTCCCACTTCTCTATATTAGCCGTATTTGGTTGTTCCTCTGTAGAAGTAGGTTTATCGGTCCTTAATGCA
This sequence comes from Benincasa hispida, assembly GCF_009727055.1. NCBI lineage: Eukaryota > Viridiplantae > Streptophyta > Magnoliopsida > Cucurbitales > Cucurbitaceae > Benincasa > Benincasa hispida. The sequence goes on from NC_052354.1 coordinate 11,170,975, forward strand.
AGGTCCAAATCCATACACCCAAGAAGTATCTCTAGGCTTTCTTTCCAAATCTTAAAGTTCGATCCATTCAACTTACAGATTGAACTTAGATTTCCAAATATTGAGTAAGACCAACTGAAACAATAAACAAAAAAACATATGCTCACAACTAAAACATAACAAAATAATTTCACATATATGGTGGACCCCTTTAACAAGATAGCTAGCACAACATTGATGTCCAGCCTTTGGGCAAAAAACACCAACTGTAAATGGTACTCTCAACGTAGTAATCAAAGTACTGACAATTAACTCTGTCAAAAAATAGCCTTTCTTTGGACCGACTATTTTTCACACGAGCAATTCTTATAATTGCCATAACTTATTACCACATGCATACTCACAATTTGGTCAAATAATTATCTTCCTTTGGGCCGATAATTATCCGCATAAATTCATGAATATGCACCATCTTATATTTCATATTAAAATGATCTAGATAATAGAGGCTTACTTTGGTAACATATTATTTTTTTACCAATTCAATCTAAAATATAAGATACAATAATATAATTAATATTATTGTACAAAAAATAAAGGAGGAAGAACACCAAATAGTCTTTTACAAAATTCACCAATTAAAATAACATAAACATGTGAATACACAAAAAGAACAACAATAATTTGTAGATTTTAATTCACCAAAACTTATCAATCTAAGACTAAGAACTCTTTTCAATATATTTCACCAAGTTTATTAATCAATAAACTTAGATTTCACTAAATCAATCAGTTTTTTTTTTTAAACTCATAATTCATCAATTAAGTATTACATAACTTTTAGTTAAAAAAAAAAGGGAAAAAAAACTAGTGAACACATTACTTTTTCCATTACTAATTCAAATTTGAAATCGAACTCGATAAAGTCCATCCATTAAGAATTAAAGGAAAAAACTCGATAATTAAAACCAGAACCACCGGCAAGGCTTTAATTGATAATTGGACCGATACCTTCGCCCACCCGACAACTCCAATCAAATCATTAAACCGAAAGACTTGATGGGTAAAACTTGTAGCAACTAAAAACCTCTAACTCCTTCGATCGGTTCTTTAACTTTTTTCTAGTGGAGTTTCATCAAACATTTGTGGACTTTTGTCAAGAATGTTGAACTGTAACATCCTTAATTTTTGACTAATAATAGAACTAAGACATTTTTTTTCCTTTAAAAAAATTTTTAGGAAAACCACGTTCAATCAAAATAATCAACCAAAAAAAAATCACTTATAATCCACCACTAGCACATTCATTCATAATCGGTGATGGTATGCCCAAATAACACAGACAAGAATTACAGTTTGCAAGAAACCACATATTGCCAAAGAAAAAATGATCGCCGAGATTTCCATTCCTACCGTCGATGAGTTTTACAACACTGCTATAGTTAAGCACCGACCATTTTTTTTAATTTCTTTAAAATTCTTTACCGAAACCAAAAATTTACCAACAATGCCAATGGAAAATCAATAAACTAACTAATCCAACAATAGAAATTCATGCTTTGGATACCACTGTTAAAATAAAATCTCTTTATATCTATATTGAATAGTGGACTTTTGTCAAGAAAAAAAATTGGTCAACTTCAAGAAAGATGTGTCCCAAGTACGCAAGTGGTACTATGTATTCCTTCCATCGTGTAAAGCAGAGGGTACGAACTTCTTTACTTTTGATTTGTTCTAAAAAGTTTTATTTAGCTTCTGTACCTACAAAGATACTTAGTGAGTAAAATTCTTTGTGGCTACTACTCACATAAGTATATCAATGCAGGGTTACCTGTGGGCTGGCCGCCAAGTGGATGTGAAAGATTCATCTATGTGGGCGATTGGCCAAAGCAGTTCTAGTTAAAGACTATTAGAATTTTTAGATTACCTTTTAAAAAGACTGTTTTTATTTGGGATCTGAATGAGACTTTTGTTGGTCTGTACCGTTCATTTAGACGGGAAATTAGTTTTCTATTTCCAGTTTGGACAAATGTTTTCTTGTTCTTTTGGAAAATAATAAAGTTTAGTCTTTTTTTTTCAGATTCTAAGCTTATGGTACCGGTTCTTTTAATTGATAATCTATATATACTTTGATTCTTTTGCTGCTTCATTTAACAAGATCTGTTATCTAATCATGTGGTACAAAGCATAATAAATGAGGAATTCTCGCTATGTTATTGGCACAAAGGCGTTCTGTCACATCTCTAAACAAGAGGAATTTGAGAGATTGTGTCAGATGGAAATTCTTGTATTTCCTTGATTTAAGTAACTTCAACGTTTTTGTATGGAATGTTATTAAAGGGAAAACAGTAAAGAAACATTAAGAAAATTAGGTGCAATCAGATGCTCAGACGTCTTAGAACTAATACATTACAGACATTGTGGTCCATTTCCGTACGGCCTCTTGGAAATTGGACAACCAATATTTTATTACGTTCATTAGACGACTATTCAAGATATGGGTACCTATATTTATTCATGAGAAGTCTCAATTCTTGGACGTTTTCAAGTCTTCAAAGTTGAAGCTTTTGGAAGAGAAAAATTTAAGGCTGTCAAATTAATCGTCGGTGGATAACATATTTACAGTAGATATGATGGATCAGTGAACAAGTCTTAGGCCCTTTGCCAAATACCTAGAGGAATTGTGGGAATCGTCCCACAATTACACCTATGGCCGAGCAACCGCAATGAATGGTGTGCAGAATAGGCGAAATAAACAGCTTAATGGATATGGTAAGAAGTTATGATTAGTCATTCTTCTCTACCAGAATCCCTTTTGGGTGAGGCACTAAAGACTGCAAACATAAATTCCTAATAGGTACTAGTTAAAGGCAATAGCCAAAACCTCCTTATGGCAGTTGTGGACAGGAAAGAAGCTAGTATTAGGGCAGTCTTCAGATATGGGGTTGTCCAGCTTTGAGGCTAGGCCTTATGGACCTATTGAAAGAAAATTGACTCAGAATATATTAGCTGCCTATTTTGTTGGGTATTTGAAAGCACTCTTGGGTTTCAAGTTTTATGATCCCACTTCTAGATCATTGTTTGAGATCAGAGAATGGACTAGATTCTTGAGGATGTTGAGTTTGGGGGGGGGGGGTGGAAGGATAACATAAGAAAAAGTTGTCTTTGAAGGAATTTGGTTTCTTTTTCCTCATGTTATTATAAATGATGTTCGGGCTCCAATTCCTGACTTCATTATTGAACCATTATTAGAACAAGACACATTGAAGTCCCCATTATTGAACCTGAAGTTCAAAACTCAACACTTCAAGAAGTGCCACTAAGAAGATCTACTAAAGAGAGAAGAAATGCAATTTCAGATGATTATATTGTGTTTCTTCAAGAACATCAGGATGATGTGGGCGTAATGGAAGATGATCCAATCAACTTCCAACAAGCTTTACAAAGTTCTAACTCTTAAAAGTGGATATGTGCTATGGAAGAGGAAATAAAATCCATGAAAGACAATGACGTTTGGGAACTTGTTGAACTGCCATCAGGAGTGAAACCCATAGGTTGTAAATGGATATTTAAAACCAAAAAGGATTCACATGGCAATATCGAAAAATATAAGGCTCGTCTTGTTGCAAAGGGTTTTACTCAAAAGGAAGGCATTGATTACAAAGAGACTTTTTCTCCGGTTTTATCGAAAGACTCTTTTAGGGTAATCATGGCACTGGTAGCTCATTTTGATTTAGTGCTACACCAGATGGATGTAAAAACTGCACTTCTCAATGGGAACATTGATGAGACGATTTATATGGTGCAACCAAAAAACTTTGTATCTAATAATTCAAAGTCTATGGTGTGCAAATTAAAGAAATCCATCTACGGTCTCAAGCAAGCCTCTCGTCAATGGTATCACAAATTCCATGAAGTGATAACCTCATTTGGTTTTGAGGTGAACAGTGTGGAAGATTGTGTATATCACAAGTTCAGTGGGAGTAAATAAATCTTTTTGGTGTTATATGTTAATGACATACTTATAGCTAGTAATGATGTAGGTTTATTGCATGACACTAAGAGATTTCTCAAAAGAAATTTTGAGATAAAGGATCTTGGTGATGCTTTTTTTGTATTAGGAATTGAAATACTGCAAGATCGTTCTCAAGGTATTTTGAGATTGTCACAAAAGAACTACATTGAAAAGATCTTGAGTAGATTTGGCATGAAAGACTGTGCGCCAGGAGATACCCCAATCGCTAAAGGTGATAAATTTCATTTAGGTCAATGCCCCAAGACCACACTCGAGACTAAGGAGATACAAAAGGTTCCCTATGCATTAGCTATTGGAAGTCTAATGTATGCTCAAGTATGTACGTGTCCAGATATTGCATTCATAGTTAGAGTGTTAGGCAGATATTTGAGTAACTCGGGGATGGATCATTGGAAAGCAGCCAAACGGGTTATGAGGTATTTACAGAGGACAAAAGATTATATGCTCACTTCTCGGAGATAAAAAGTTTTGGAGATCATTGGATATTCTGATTCTGATTATGTTGGATATCAAGACACTTTGCAATCCACTTAAGGCTATATCTTCATGTTGGTTGGAGGAGTTGTATCCTGGAAAAGTGTTAAACAAACATTTATGGCTTCTTCTACCATGGCTGCGGAGTTTATAGCATGTTATGAGGCATCCAATTATGGAATATGGTTGCGAAATTTTGTCACTGGGCTGCGGATAGTGGTTGGCATAGAAAGATCCCTAAAATTATTTTGTGACAATAAGTCAGCTGTGATGTATTCCAACAACAACAGAAGCAATACGAAGTCAAAGCATGTAGACGTGAAGTTTCTAGTTGTTAAAGAAAGAGTTCAGAATGGTCAAATTTCGATAGAACACATAGGAACAAACTCTATGGTGGCAGATCCATTGACTAAAGGCTGTCTCTTATACACATCTAGATGTGTATAAGAGACAGACACATAGGAACAAACTCTATGGTGGCAGATCCATTGACTAAAGGTTTACCACCTAAAGTTTTTCATGAGCATGTTACTCACATGGGTGTTAGTCACTTTTCTAATTCCATGGTTTAGTGGGAGTTTGTTATTGAGGATGTTCTTTGACCTTATTTTGTTTATTTTCTATATAGAATAAAGTTGATGGTTTATGTTTTATTATTTGAACTTGTTTATCATGCATGCAGTTTAGCATAAAGTTTTTTAGAATGATCTCATTAAGGAATTTGGACTAGTTGGAAACAGGCATGATCTAGATCACTTTGCATGTAGTATCCATGCTATCCATCCATACTTGATCTATGTCATTGAATGTATTGGAATTGGTGATCAAGGAAGGTTTAGTTACAAGGGTAGTGACAAAAGTTGCCTTGGCTCCTTATTAATACAAGAGATGGACTAGATTGAACTAAAGGGGAATCCTATTATTGAAATAACCTGTTTATGCGCGCTTAAAGTTTATGTGATTTAATTATATTAGGTATATAGACATAGCCCAAGTGGGAGATTGTTAGACATATTTAAATAATAATATGTTTAATTAAAGTATGAGCTATGTATGTGGATTAATAATTTATCACATTAGGTTATTTTATTAGATTGGGCCCTATTATGTGATCTAATTAATTAAGGCCCTAGATTCCTAATTGAGTATGGACTTAATGGGTAGAAGCCAATTCCTAGTTAATTAGGGTTTAATGGGAACCCTAATTGAACTAGTATATAAAGAGACCTTAGGCTATGGTCCCTGATATACCAAAACAATAAGCACTTAGTTTTTCTTGAATCCCATCTAGAGAGAGATCTCACTAAGGGCATTGGAGTTTTGGTTGAGGAAGACCATAGTCATCCATCATCATCTTGAAGCTATCATCAATTTTGCAATGGAATCTGGTATGTTATTCTTGACAATTTGACATGAATGATCCTAGGGTTTATCTATTCAATATAGATATAAAGAATTTATGCTAACATGTCAAGGGGCCATGAAGCCTAGTTTCTAAGCCTGTGGAAGGAATCCTTGTGTGGGATGGTCAGAGGGCCGACAAGCCTAGTTTTTTAGCCCATAAAAGGGAAGATCTATGTACACATAGCAAAAAAAGTAGCTATAACGAGATTATGAGACATGAGTTTGACTATCTACCGTGTGTGTAGGTAAAGCAGTAAACATACTTGTTCGAGATGAAGGCTTGCGTAGTAACCTCGTGTTGTGATATGCTTTTATGTTTATAAGTTGAAAGAGATTCTTTATGATGTTGCCACTCACCGAGCTCAAGACTCACACTTTTCTCTTATGTTTTCCTTTGCAGGTAGCAGAAGAGTCCAGGTTGCTATGAGAAGTCGAGGTCTGCCACGAGCTAGAATGTTATATATAAGTTGTATTCAGGATTGGGCAAATATTTGTAAAAACTCTATTGAAATTTGTATAAAGTGATGATTTTCAAATGAGATGTATTTTCAATTGTTTTCTTAAATCCCTGTCTAAATTAGGTTAAGATAATTAGAGAAGTTTCGGGCAATTGATCTCAAAAAAGGGTGGTATCCGTAGTCCTCATGCCTCCTTTAGGGATTCAAAAGTGAACTCGAGAGGAGGTGTGACATGGTAAGTTAAGTTTAAAAAATTAGTCAAGTCGGTATAGTCTATCACACAATCTTTTAAAATCATAACTAAAGTTTGATTGAAATGACTTTTCAAGTGTTTAGGAATACTTTTTTAAGCATTTAGGTCTCATTTGATGATGAGTATAACTCAACCAGTATAATGTTTGTACTAATATTTTTAAAACAAAGTCAGTTTTGAAAACTAAGATTTGTTTTATAAATGTCTGTTTAAATTTCTTGTTTTGTTATCTACTTTTTATCCATGTCTTTAAAAATCAAGCCAAATTTTGAAAACTAAAAAATAGTTTTAAAAAAGCTTGTTTTTATTTTGGAATTTGGCCAAAATTCAATTCTTATACTTCAAAAAAAAAATGATGTAGACCCTGATAAGAAATTAAGAGAAAATAAATTTAATTTTCAAAAACTAAAAACAAAAAACGAAATAGTTACCAAATGGGGACTTAAGAAATAGGCTTTAAAAAATATTTTTTTTTTTTTTGAAATTTAGCTAACAGTTCAACTCTTTTACTTAAGAAATATGAAAACCATTATAAGAATTTGAGAAGGAATAAGTACATTTTTCAAAAAGCAAATGGTTACCAAATGGAACTTTATCTTTTTATTTTAGAAAAATTAAATAACACTACTTTCATTTATTGCTTTCTATTTACCTTCTTAAATATTTTCAAAATCATAGCCAACACTTGATATTTGAAAAAAAAAAAAAAAAAAAAAAAAAAAAAAAAAAAGTCAAAAATTTTGTTTTTGTTTTTGAAAATTGGCTAAGTACTCTAATTTAAGAAATTATGAGAAAACAAACACAATTTTCAAAAATTAAAAAAAAACTCAAATAGTCACAAAAAAAAACCTAAAAAATAATTTTTTGAAAATTTGTTTTTCATTTTAGAATTCAGCTATGAATTCAAGTATTTTGTTAGAAAATATGTGAATATCATAGTAAATAAATTGTAAGAAAAAAAATGGTTATCAAAAGTAACTTTAAAAAATCTTTCCATACAAACCCTAACCCGACTTTGTTTGGATCGATAAAACTAGAAAGGTAGGTGTTCCTTTGTCACTCTATTATATTTGATAGTTCATTTATTGTTAGATTAAATTACTAATTTAGTTTATAAACTTATGTTCATGTCTAACATGTATTTGAGTTTTAGTAAGAAACTAATAGGTTCTTAAGTTCTCAATTTGTATCTAATAAGCCAATTTTAAAAATGTTTAGCATGTCTTTAAGCTTTCAAATTTGTGTCTACTAAGTACAAATGTTCTACATTATGTAAAATTAACAAGTCTATTAGATATAAAATTGAAGGAAAAATCTTCAAATTTTAATTTATATCTAGTGAGTTCATGAATTTCAAAAAAATGATTGAAAAAGATGAATTCGTGCGATTTATTTTATATAAAATTAAAACCTAAGAACTTATTAAACTTTTTTTTTTTTAAGTTTAGAGATTTATTAAACATAAAATTGTAAATTTCAATGATATACTACACACAACAAAAGGTTTACGAGTTAAACTTGTAATTTAACCTCATTTCTATCATCTAATTATGTTGGGTTAAATTAGCTAAATTTCTGTAATAAGCATGCTATATTATTATTGAAAAACTTTAATACAATAAATTATACGAGATCACAATCTTCATACCATGGTTGAATTTTAGTTTATGAACTCATAAACTCCGCTGTCATCAAAATTTAAAAATTGTCAACATGAACATGTTTAATGGTAATATAATATACTCCTTTCTTTAAAGTCCAATAATCAAATCTTTATACCTCATATTTATTGTAATAAAAAATATAAAATTTGAAACTAAGATCTCGTTTGGTAATCATTTGGTTTTATGTTTTTGTTTTTAAAAACTAAGACTATTTCATGTACATCAAATTCCAAAAACAAAGACAACTTTTAAAAAGCGATTTTTTTTTTAGTTATCAAAATGTGGTTTGTTTTTTAAACCATAGGTGAAAGGTAGATAATAAAGAAAGAAATTTGGAGGTAAAACTAATGTCCATAAGCTTGATTTTTAAAAACAAAAACAAAAAAATAAAATCAGTACCAAACAAAAACTAATATTTTCGTTCAAATTTCTTAACCATGGAATTTAGGTAGGTATTCACTTATTTATTCTCTCTTGAATTTCTTATTAGTCTTGGTTGTAATAGAAAAGAAAGAAGTCCAAGTCTTGAAAATAATCACTCACATATATTTAAATTCATGGATTCAATTCATTTGGGATTGAATTCAAAGACAATCCTTATTTGATTGATGGTTGAAAAACCATACATAAATCTGTTCTTAATCGTTTAATTGATTCTCGATTTGTTCATCATTCAAAATACTTAATTTTATCTAATCTATTAATTTTTGGTCTTTTTATTAAAAGAAAGAAAAAATTGGCACAAGAGAAAAACTATTCACAAAATCAAAGTTTGGAATTCAAAGTATAGATAGTATTTTCCATCCATCCACCATTAAAAGTAATTTCCAACACTTCATTTTCCAACCTCCATATTCCTTTCCCTCCTAATCACTTTCCCTCCCTGCTTCCTCCAACTCACACACAAATCACATCAAAGTCTTTGAGTTTAATTTGAACCAACTTTAGTGTATATGGATTGGATTGGATTGAGAAAACTTTTGGGACCAATTCGAAAATTCGGATTGGTCTGATTGACTATCCAAATGACCCGAATAGAGTCTCCAACCCAATCCTTAAAATTCGAGTTAAGTTAGGTTGTCGGGTTATTTATTTTTTCTTTTCTTTTTTTATTACTTTTTTTATTACCTTATAATACTTAAATTTGTGTACAACACATATTAATAATTAAAATTTCATAAAACTCAAAGGTTAAATATCAAAATCCAAGATACTATCATAAACTTCAAACAAACATCCTATATATATATATAATATATATATATTATATTATATATATATATATATATATTAGAAATTTGGGTCGGGTTAAGTCAACCCGGATTTTTAAAAGTGTAACCCGAGCTGAACTCAACCCAATCCGAAATTATAATTAACCCAACTCAACTCTTACAATTTGGATTGGGTAGTCTGGGTTGTTGAGTCATTTGAACACTCTTACTTTCTACCAACATTTTGTAATATTTTAATTCTAATTTAGGAAAAATATCAACCTATCAACTTTAAGCATTTTATCAATTTAAACCCTTAACTCTTGTAACTATATTAATTTATATCATCTATTATTTTTCGTTCAGGAAAACCTGAAGTAAAACTTATAATCATGTGAATTAAACCCCTAAACTTTTATAAACGAATCACACTCTTAGACATAATTTCTTTTTAAAATTGTCCATGCATTTACTCTAAACCTTCGTAACTGAATCATTTTTAGAGTTTAAATTGATACAAACTCAAAATTTAATGGTATAAATTGATATTTCTCCTAATATTTATTTATACATTTAAAATATCTAAATGTTGAAAAAGAATCTTATTACGAAGATAAGTGAACAACATCTTCATTAGTATGAAGCAAAACTCGGACGCTTATATATACTTCAAAGTAGACAATATCATGTCAATATAAAAGATCGATCATCTCTAACACAATATTGTAAAAAATATTCCCTACCTGCCCAAATCATCTGGTGGTCAAAAGAGAAGGAAAAAAGAAAGTATAAATAGAAGACAAAAGGAGCAAGAAAAAAGCATCGATCCTACGAGCAACATCAAACACAAAAATGACGAAGAATTTGAAATTCAATAATGGGTTGGTTGTGTTAGTTTTTACCTTCATTTTGCTGCTTTATTGTGCACAAGGCCGTCCATTGCAGCGCATTGATGAGCTTGTTGAGCTTTGGGGAATGAAGCACTCCGGTCCAAGTGCCTCCGGGGATGGCCATTGATTCTTAGTCACCATATAATAAACATTGGCTTCGTTGCCAAATGCCTTAAATTGGTCATACGACTGATACTTAGATACATTATCGACGATGTCTATTCTATATGTAATGCTTATATATAGAATATAAGTTTAAATCTCATTTTCGTCTTATGTTCTATTTTGATTCTTGAACTTTTGAAATGTCTATTTTAGTCTTTGAACTTAAAAACAATCAGCTTTGTCAATGTTTATCCGTTCATTTGACATGAAATTATGCTCGTACTAACATGTTTGTATACGTATTCAAAGCTACGTTATTAATTTATTTATATTAAATTAAAAGTAAGGATCAAAATAGTTTTTTTTTCTTAAGATCAAAGTATAAAATAATAAGAACGATTGATGAATGTTGATGCTTCTTGGAATTCTAAGAAGCAGTGTGGTAGCATGGGCATGGGTGGTGTGTGACTCCCTTGGATCTCGAATCTTTGTTGGATTCTGAAAGTTTGCCTAGGAGTGGTTGGTCAAGTTGTTAGAAGCTCAAGTGATCATTGAGGGCCTTCATCATCTCGTCCCTCCTTACCCTCTCTTCTTTTCTATTGTGGCTCTTGGGATGTGGTTAATTTGGTAAATAACTACTCATCGAATTTTATTGAAGTGAAGAATGTAGTTGATGAGATCAATATGCTGACAAGGCATTTGGGAATTGTCTCTTTCTCTTGCTGCCCTCATGTTCGAAATCAGACTGCTCATAATAATGCTGATTTTTCTAATTCTTTTGGTTCTTTTTATCTCTCCAATTTGGAAGATGTGAGGAGATATTGAAATTCTCGTATAGTTACTCCCTATTCTCAATAATGAGACCTACATGCATTATTGATTGTATATTTCATTGTCAAGTCCATCTTTGAGCTAAAGGTCCTTCAAATAAGACTTATTTACATCATTGCATACTTCATTTTCAAGTTTGGCCTACAAATTTAAGTCTTTGTTCTTATTATTGAAGAAATTATGTATAACTTTTGAATATTACTATCCTACCCCTAGTCGCTATAGCTTGCAAAGCTTTATTCCATTTATAACGCTTTAAAGAGCATCATTTTTATTACCTTTTTGCTTTTTCCACTTTCATATTGGAACTCTATCAAACCTTTTTTTACCTGTCTTGCTTCAAATCATTAATATCACTGAGAATCATAAGGCTATAGATATTAGCCATTGATAATCATCACATTATTTTTAAGAACATTAAAAATTGTTTTAGATTCACTGACCTTTCAGTTAAATCAGAAGGAATCATTAAGCATATTTAATAACAAACCAACAAACTTGACAGCTAGGCTTTACTTGGTAACAATTATCAATACAAATTACAAAGCTTGTAGATCTGAACATTTCACATTTAGAACATCAAGGCATTTTTCTTTTGCAGAAATGAAGTCTTGGAATTGACACATTCAGAATTCCTTTTGTTCATATTGGTTTTACTGTCTATGATAGGATGGGACATTCACGAGCGCATTAGTACTCTTGATATCGACAAACGATATGCATACAACATTAACAAGCATAAGTATCTTTGATTTCAACCGACGATGTGCAAACAACAACATATATCATTATGCAAGAACTCTAAGAAAACTAGCAGTCCTCCCCATAAAAACATGGTTAGGACTTTGGCAATAAACAAAACAAAACATATCTTGACTCCTAAATCTACTCCCACATATTCCCCAATTTACTAACTGAAAGCATTGATATATGTTCTATTTCTTGTCAATAAGAGTTGGGGTTACCAGTATAGTTGTATCGAGCTCGAATGTTGTGATGGTTATATCTCGGATCTCCATAATCAACAGCCTTGATGACCATAGCTTCACGACGTCCATCTTGCTCTTGAACTGCACCGAACACAATTTCATTTGTCTCACAACTCTTCTCGTAGTAGGTCGTCGGACCTGCTGAATATTGCCGATGGTGGTATTGCTGCTGCTGTTGATGATGATGTTGTATATGCTGCGGTTGATGATGATGCTGTATTTGCTGTGGTTGCTGCTGTTGATGGAATTCACCATCCCACCCACTAAAGTAGCTCCTGTTCGGCTTGAACTGGTGAGATCGATCGAGGTCTTGTGTCATAAATGGATAGGTTTTTTTTATTGTGGGAGTTTTTGTTTCGATGGATGGTGGCTCGTCTTCATCTGGAATCACAAAACTTTCTTGCAAGGGCCAAGCATTTGGATGTCTGTTAACTGGTTGAAACTGCTGATGAATCTGGTTATTAAGAGGCTTCCTTCGAAATCCAGTCAACAATCCCCCAAAGATATCGGCCATAGATGAGCCGCTGTTGACGAAAAGCCTCCCGAGAGAACCAAAGAAGCCTTCCTCCAGTTTCTCTGGCTCATCTTCACTTGGAATCAAGGAGGGCCTCACTGACTTCAGAGGAGGTCTTTGGTATGGGGCAACTGGTGTAGCTTTCATCATTTGCTGACTTCTCACATCCTGATCCTACCACCCAAAAAGGAAAAAGAAGAATAAGTTTTGAATATGACATGAGGCTTTGAGAGTCCATTTCATTTTCAGCCAACTAAAGATCAAATAAAATTTTCATTTTGTTAACACAACCAAGTGGTCTCTAATAAAATTGCATCTTCATCTCAAATGACCTCTTTTAATACAAAATATATAAGCACTCAATTTTCCTAGGATACAAGAGATTACAAAGACAAACGAAAAGGCAGTAGAAGCTATTGTAAGATAATGGAAACCAGAGTCCAATCAAGACCCACACGTATCCGCTTGGCAGAACCGAGATGTTCATAGCAATGTAGATATATCTGAGACAACATAATTACTTGTTTGGTAAAAAAATTGTAAAAGGCTACCTTCTGTGAAGAAAACATCGCTTGCAACCTACGTTGGAGCAAAGCAAGCAGGTAACCAAAAAGACCCGCAGCAACCAGCAATACTACCCCTGCAGATAGAGATTGTGCACTTCATGTCACCAATAAGAATAAACAGCAGAGATGAAGAGTTTATTTTCTAAGAATGACAAATGAAAATGGCAGGGATGGTAGGCTTTTCATTCTACCTAAGTTGAGACTATCAGCATATTGGGTATTGCAGTCGTCGTAGTTGAGTTCAATCTCTCGAATTGCCTTGTTTCCTCTGTCTATAACCAAAAGAGAGCAGCTACTTCCCACATAAACGACATCGAAATCATTTGAGAACTTAGCATCTTCACTTGGACCATCAATATGACCACTCCCTTGGTTCCATCTACCACCAGCAATAGTTGTAACCCCTGTAGTTAATAAAGATTAGCTCGCACATACCGGAGTTTTTACCCTATGGTAATCGACACGGCTAGAAGTCCCATTTGCTTAGAGTCTTAGATTTTGTAACCGTTAAGATTTAGGAAACATTCGTAATCAAGATGTGCTGAATTTTTAGAGCAGAATATACAAGGAAATGAAGACAAGTAGTTAACAATTTGGATCCTGCTGCAAAAATCAAATTGAAAATTGAATTTTGGGTGCTTGGAGAGGGAATTTCTAAAATATTTGTCAAATTACCTGTGTCACTAATCTTTCTGATAGCCATATTCATTGTATCTGCAATGTATATATTTCCCCTTTCATCTAAAGTAAGTCCTTTTGGATGGTTCATTCTCGCTTCTCTCGGATGACCATCGACATGTCCAGAGTATCCTTCTGCTGATCCCGAAACCAGCTTAGGCCTGCTAACTACAAATATCCATAACATAAGATTACAGCAACTTCACTAGAAAGCACATGCATTGCACAGCCAGACCCTTTCATGAAACAACCCACTAAATTTTATTCAGATAGTGAATATTGAATGCCACATCTCTTGGCAAATGGCTTTACAGAAGCTGGTGCTCTTTCTTCAGTGATTTCAGGAATGAGTTAAATGTTTATTTCTGGATAAAATATTAAGAAGCACTTTAACCATACAAAACTTGGAAGGAGTCTTCCTAAGGAAACTCAAAAGCATCTCATTTAGATACACAAGCTTTCACAACAGAAGTACTTAATAAGCTCAAGGGATTTGGCACAGAAATATATCAATGAAAGAAATAAAGGTCCAAAACTGCTACCATTTAAAAAGTTCTATGAGATAGAACTAACAAAAGTACATTATACTCCAAAAAGTGGAGCCTTCTTCAAAACGAAAGTAAAATGCTCTGTAAGTAAAGTTAATCCAGAGCTCAAGAAAGAGTGGAAAATTAGCACTCCTGCAGAAAGTTAACTAAGAAACCAAACTTCAATTTCAAACTTGCAATCAGGAATAGCAAGAAACAAAAAATTAAACAGCTCAATCTTCATCATGTGGCAAAGAAAAATGCATGAAAATATAATGTTAAGCCTTAAAGTTGCTTACATCGAGACAATGGCATTGAGATCTTATAGATGTTACTGTTTTCCGCATCTAAGATCAGAAGCTCCCCACTAGGCGACATCTCAACTGAATACGGATCGATTCCCAACTTACTGCCATCAAACACAGTCTCAACTGTATATCCACTCTCGAATTTCATCATCGAACGGCTAGAAACAGCTGAGAAGATTGAGGAGAAAACCCAGTTTAGAAATTACATACAACTTCATTTCCCTAAGCAAAAATGAAAGAATGCAAAGCAGCTAAAGAAGATCCATACCAGTTTTGGCGCTGGATTTCATCGACCACAACTTCTTCACAAGAGAAGAAACCACATTCGAAAGAACCCCTCGAACAATTTCTGTTAAAAAAAAAAAAAAGGAAATGCCGTATTTAAAGGAGGGAAAATTGCAAAAATCATAAGATTAAGAACATGGGTCTTTCTCATTCTTGTTCCTTTTCTTCTTCACTATCATCATCATCATCATCATCATCATTATCATTATCCTATATACTTACTTGCAGGAGGCGTGGCTGAAGCAGAAGAAACCCCACCAAAAAGAAGAAGAAAAACAAGAGCAAAAGCGACCCAAATCCTCGCCATTGTCGAAAATGAGGAAGATTGAGAAGCAAAACCCTCAAAAACTTAAGGGGTTGAAGCTACACATTTTGAGGAAGCACTTGAGTAGAGACCCAAAAATAAAGTTGACCGCTTTTCACCTCTACATATCAACCATGTGGTACCCTTTTTCTCAGAAGGAATGACAGTGAAAGAGACAAAGAAGGTTTAGTGGTTTTAGAAGATGCAATTGACGAAAGAGAGCTGTCCAAAGAGTGAAAAAAAGTAAAGTAAAGCCAAAACGAAAGCTGAAAGAGCAGGAGAAGAGGCAAAGGGATATCGCTAATTGTAATTGCTATGGTACAGTGGAGTAGCGAGAAAGATCCGAATCACATTCCCTGCTTTTAGTGTTAACACATCAAAATAACTTCATTTATTTCAACTTTAAGATTTTGGACTTAATTAATAACAATAATATTTGGGTGATTTCTTTTTTTCTTTTTCTATCTATCCGACTCGCTTACACACACTTCTACTAATCTTAGGTAACAATTTAAATTCTACACTAGAGAATTTAGTGAATTGAACTTCTAATCTCGAAGTTGATGGTATATGTTTTATGCCAATTGAGCTATGCTCATTTTAAAAGTAACGGTTAAATATCGTTGTCCATTTTCGCTGTAGTTTTCTTTTTAAATTTAATAAATTTGAAGATGGAGATTTGAACCTTGACTAATGTTTGGATATAATCTTTTAAAAAAATAATTGTTAGTTAAGTTACTTTAGTCCTTAAACTTTGAAGTTTGAGTTTATTTGGTCCGTAACCTTTGAAATGTGTCAAATTGGTTTCTCAATCTTAAAATATCTAATAGATCCTTGAATATTTAATTGTAACCGGTGGATTTATGACATATTTAAAATTCTTTAAAAATAATTCATCGATTAGATATGAATATGAATTTGAATTTGATATTTAATAAAACTCTTTTTTCTTTTTTTGTCTAGTTAATTCAGGAAATTTTAAAATTATTGAAATAGGTCCAGAACTTTTTAGATAAAATTTAAAAATTAACGATTATTGGATATAAAATTGAAAGTTCAAAATCAATTAAATAGATACTAGACAAAACTTCTAATTCAAATGTTTAATATAGGACTAATAAAATTGTGTGATCAAATGTAATAAATAATAATAAAGTCTAAGAACCTGTAGTAATTTAACTGATATAGTTTTTATACTATCAACCTCGAAATCATATATTCTATTCTCATATCCCACATATTATCAAAGTAATAATAAAAATAAATAAATAAATAAGAAGCTGTAGTAACAAAATAACATTTTAATTTAGTAAATGTGAAAACTTACCATTTTTACTTATTAATAAAAAAATAATATAATAACCTTTTATGTTCACAAAATATAATTTGAATATTATTTTTAGAATAGAGAATTTTACATTTTTGTCATTGTATTTGGTTCACAAAACATCTCACAAGAGTCATCTTTGTGGAAAAGAAAATTGTATGTTTTAAAACATCTCAAAGCACATAATATTCATACTTAAAATAAAATGTATGAAAAATATGAATTTTATTTTCCATTCTAATGGGAAAAATTAATAATTTATAAAAAAAAAATAAATAAGAAACTACATGAATTTACCCTTATAGCCAAAGGGAAAAGACTGTAAGGAATCAAATTCCCTATGCTTTTGTCCCAAAACTTCAAAACCAAGTTTGTGAAAAACATCAAAGCTTCAATTGAGTAGTCATTTGAAGCTTTAATGTACTCTTTATTGCCAAAGTTTTCAAAATTATGGAGATTCAACATCTCCAAAGGATCCAATAAAAATACTGATCAAATCGATTCAAAATATTTAAGATTAACGATATGTAATTGTGATGGGTTGAAATATAAATTCGAATAAACTTCTGGATTCAAATAAATTAAAACTCCGTAGGTAGATTAGTTCATAAATTATTTTAGAGTTTGTTTTAATTTAATTGATCAAACTAGGTATGGTTATTTTGTTTGGTAAAATATGTCGAGTTTGAGATTGGGCTACTAATTTAATTTCGATTTACAATTTAAAAAAATGGTGAAATAAATTAAATCATGTGCTTTTAAAAAAATAATAACAATGTTGAATTTCTTTATCTTATTTCTAAGGAGAAAGTTTTGACAATGAATGTAATTGATTCAAGAAGAAGAAAATTTACTACTAGTCTTTTAATCTTTGACTTATTGATGGAACAATAAATTATTCAAATATTTAATTCACCTAAAAGTTTTAGGATAATTTGCATAATATCATTTTGGAAACATAATTTGAAATAATTAAATTATATTTTATGTGAAATTCTTTTCACACTCAAATTCCTCCATTAATTAAAATCCCTAATCCCATTTTTTACCTGAAAAAATTAATGTTTGAAAAAAAAAAAAAACAATTATATAGTCTAAAACCAAACAAGCATTTGCATATGGTTTTTTAGCCCTAACTTAAATAAATGGTTCAAACAACTCAATCCAAAATATGGTATAATTCAAATATTTTTAAGAAGTTCTTAAAAGTTATTTTTTTTTAGTTTTCAAAATTTGGATTAGTTTTTTAAAACCATCGATCAAAAGTAGATACAAAAGAAAAAATTTGAAAGTAGAAATAAGTGTCTATAAACTTAATTTTAAAAAATAAAAAACAAAAAATTAAACGAGACCTTAATTAAATCTTAAAAACCTCCCAACTTAGGACATATAGATTCTTCTAAGAGCCCATTTGTTTTATAGTTTTTGTCATTGAATTTCAAATAGACATTTAAAATCTTTGTTTTTTTCACAAAGCTTCACTTTGTAAAGCCCAGAATATTAGAATTTTTATATCCGGAGATGAATAGTAAAATTATAACTGGATTAATTAATAAATTAATATTAGTTTATTATTGTTATTGTTATTTTAGTTACTTAATAAACATAATTACATTATTAATAAATATTTTGTGTTATTTTAATTATTTAATATAAAAAGTTTATTATTAGTTATTAATATTCTAATTAATGTATATTTATTTTATTTAATTAAATCACTAAATAATTTCTTAATTAATAATATTCATTTTTTTCAATTGATTAAATAATTAATTTATATAATAATATATTAAATAATGCTAAACTTATGACTATACTACTCGTTCTCTCACATTTAATTAAGTAATTATTTAATTATGTCTATCCAAACGTAGACATCATCTGCAGTCCAACGTGTCAAAATGAGTTTAACTCAACAATAATTGATTTGCATTTCTTTTTTTAAAATCAAGACTTCGATTTTGTATACTCATAATTGTTGTACTAAAAAAATCCCTAATCGGATTAACAAGTATCTAAAACTGGATTTTTAGTATTGTTTGTTTTTTTTAATGGCCACCTTTGGTTTCTTCTCCCTCAGCAAATCACGTGCTTTTTTATTTGATAATTCAGATCTCAATTATTATGTGTGGAATAATCATAATAACAAATAGGCCTATCATCTTTCTCTCTCTCAGGAATGTTTTCTTTGAAATCTCTTAATTAATCTTTATAAAGTTTCATGTGTCAATATTAAGGTTTTTTTTAACCAAAGTATGCATTTATATATATATTTCCTTATGGCCCATCCATTTGCTTATTGGGTTTGGTGAAGACATGATCCATTGCTCTAAAAACCCATCAAACTTTATGATATATTTATTTCAAAACTTTTTTTTAAATAATTTTAAAAATTCATGACATTAACGAAATTATGTTTATGTCGATTATTGATTCATTCAAAATCAATTTCATAAATTGAATAATTTTGTTTAAATAGATACTTTTAAATAGTCGAAATATAGTTCGGGTTATAATTATGTCGAGGAAATTGAATTATTGATCTTCGGAATTATAATAAATGTTTTATCCACTAGGTATAAAATGAAAACAAATTTTTTGTAATGAGCTAGTAATCAAAATTTGATACAAATAATTCAACACTTTTCCTTTCATAATTTTGTTATTCTATTACTCAAATAATAAAATTTGTCATTGATTGAGTTTTTAATTCTACCCTAAAACTTCAAACACTTTTTGTTAAAAGAATCTTGGAAAGAAAAAAAACATGCGGTAACATTATGTTTCAAATTTACTTCTAAATTACTGGTCATTTTGGATTGATTTGAGAAAAAAGTGTTTTTTAAAAAACTTATTTTTATTTAAACTCTTTTGATGAAAACTATTTAAAATACCCTTCAAATATTATTTTGAGTGGTTGTCAAACGCTCCAATTTTTTTTTTTCAAAATAACTTATTAAAATTGAATACTTAAAAACATATTCCAATTAAACATACAACATTGTGAATTCTAATTTGGCTCCTAAGTGAAATTGCAATTTTCGCCTTAAACTATACATGAGTTTCAGGGTCGACTTCAAGTATACAAAATTTTAAGAGCAGTTGTAAATATAGAAATTAGGCCTAAAATATTAGCAGATATAGTATAATGTAAAAGAATTTACAAGTATAGCAAAATTTAGATCCAGAGAATCTTTAATGATAGACGTTGCTATAGTTACAATTCTTTAAAGATGTTGCTATGCAGTTAATTATTAGCCCTAAAAATGCAATTTTGAAAGGATAAAAAAGTTGTAAAGATAAAAGAAATAAAAGTTATGTTTTAGGCCCAAAAACTATAACTTAGTTAGGGCCGACAAGAGATATAACAAAATTTAATGTTTCATTTGAAAAAATGATAAAAATGTTTTAAAATTAAAAAAAAAATAGCAAAACAAATTTATATAATAGAAAATACTAATTAGTAAATGACAAAACTAAACTAAAACAACAAAATTAAGTACAAACGAGAATGCAAAGATATACGACTTAAAAAACGAGAATGCAAAGATATACGACTTAAAAAACAACTCGAATTTCACAAATGCACTCAATATCATTTCCGAAGCAAAAATTAAAAAACACCCAATATGATCTTTAACGCTCCCAACAACTCAAATTTCACAAATACACTCAATATCTAAACATTTCAGAAGCAAAAATTAAAAATCACCCAATATGGTCTTTAACGCTCCCAGCTGCCAATAGAACACGTGTATGCAAAGGAAGATCTTGGGGTCATTAGAAACTTATGGTTATGGTTGCCTACAACGATGGACTTCCTCCAAGGTGAGAAAGAGCAAAGGTAATTGTACCAGTAAAGTTGTTGTTGGCAATTGAGTAGACGATGTGACTATTGAAAATATGATTGCATTTAACATCAAACTTCGCTTCATTCCATATGACCATTTTGCTCATAGGATCTTCAAACTTTAAACCCTGTCAATCCCAGAACGTCATTGTTGAAAGTGATGTTCAAAGTAGAAACAAAAGTAGGAACCATGTGTATGAGCAAAAAAAGGTAGGCGACCTGGTGAGGGTGGTCGTCAAAAACTAGCCAAGACGATGAAATTCAAGAAAGGGTTACTAAACCAACGTGAAGAAAATGAAGAATATGAGATTTAGAGTTTTTTTGTTATCTTATTTTAACAACAACAACAATAATATTAATAATAAATTGAACAATATATATATCACCCATACATGCTTCATTTAAAATTTAATTCTCATTTATATGTTTCTTTTTAAGTACAACAAATCATTTTTATGTGTTTTTATATGAAAAATTGAAAACATCGGAAATATGAAAAAAAAAATAATTTGATAATAATATATATAAAATAATGAAAAAATATTTAGACACAATTGAATTTATAACAAACATTTAAATAATTTGAAAGTTATTTAGATAAAATCAAATTTGATAATAAAAAATAAATTCAAATATAAATTGTAGAGAAAAATCAGGAAGTTTTTGTTTATTGTGATTAATTCGATAAGTAGTTAAGATAAAATCTAATTAGATAGTAAAATAAAATTCAAATATAATTTAAGAGAGAAAAATCCGGAAGGGAGCTCGTTTATTAACAATTACACTCTATTTATCATTCTATTTTCATTTAAACTTCAACAATTACACTGTATTATAACTCTATCAACCACAAAACCACGAAAGAAACAAACTCGTTGTAGAGGCATAACAAACAGCGAGATTGCAAAAGTGAATATTTATTTATTTGTCAAAAAGACAATGACTAATAATATAATAAGATGATAATGAACAAAAGGTGATTAAAAAAATACAAAAAATGATAAAATTTAAATGAAATATACAATTTGTTAGATGATAATATGTATAAAATATAAATTAAAGTCCTAATTGGGATAAAAAAAATTAATCCGAATTTAAAATAATAAAAAAATGTAAAATCTAAAGATATATTGTAAATCAAAATGGTGATAAATAAATTAAAGATGGATTAGTTCTAAATATTTTTGAAAAATGGTTAAATCAAATCAAAACAGATAACTAATTTAAATTAATTAGGAGAGAAAAATAAGGAAGAGAGTGATCAATTCGTAAAGTAGTTATCAAAATCTAATTTGAATATTAAAAATAAATTTAAATTCCAAGAGAGGACGCTCAATTTTAGTTTTGAAATTGGATCTGTTAGATTATAATATGATTAATTTGGTTATTAATCAAACTTTCTAATTACATTGTATTTATATCTTGACTATTCATCTAGCTCTTACACTGTATTATCTTGGTTATTAATAAAACTCTACACTTACATTGTATTTAATATTTTGAACATACGAACTATGTAAGGGCAAGTCAGATATTATCAAAATGCTAGCTAAAATAGTAACTAAATATGAAATATGTACAATTGAATCTAATAGCATGTACAAAACAATTTAAACCTTCAAAAAATTTGAAAAAAATATCCGCTTAATTTATCAAGAATATGTATAAAATAATGAAAAACAATCCAAACATTTGAATAAATTTAAATTTTGATTAGATAAGTAAAATTTGGTAATATATGAATATTTAAAATATAAATTTGGTAGAAAAGTCTGGATAATTAATTCAACTAAGATTAATTCGAAAGGTGGTTAAACAAAATCTAAATTAATAAGAAAATCACATTGAAAAATTAACAACATTACTAAAATTAGTATCGACGGTTATTGTGAGGAAGGTGATTATTTTTAGTTTTTCAAATGAATGGATTGGAGAGGAGGTAGAGAATTAAGGCATCAACAATTACTCTGTATACAGAACCCCACCCCTCATTGTTATGATTCTACACTTATCATACAATCCATATATATATATTTATATGAGGACAAATTTGAAAAGATAAAGAAAGAAAAGTAATGTTTTAGGCCCAAAAACTATAACTTAGTCATCCATCATTGTGTTTCACATTGAGCCCTAGGGCCCACACATTTAATTATGATTGCAAATGGCACAAATTAGTGAATACAAAAACTACACTCACAACTTGGGAATTTTTTAAACATAATAAACCATACCAACCTCAAGAGTAGAAGCATAAGGAATGCTCAAAGCATAAGATGGCCCCCTTGAATTTTTCCTCAAGAAATCATATCCATAATTAATCACAAGCTTCTTCATCCAACCTGATCCTTTCTTTGCTTTCACATATGAATGTCCCATTATGAATGCTATTCCTGCCTCCCTTGCCTCCATCAACTCTTGCAACTCTCCCCTCGTATCGATGTCCATTTTCGGACTCTCGGGAAGAACGAATCTTACTCTTTTCCTCAACTGCTCCGACTTTATTATCTCTGAAGTTCCAATGATTGGCGAAGCATACGTTTCGTTTTCACACATATGTATACCATCTAGTTGGGTTGATGAAGTGCCAATCACTGTCATTCTTTCATTGTCGTCCAAGTCCTCGTGTCTAAAATCGTTGCATTCTGTTCTCTCGGACCGTATGAATTCTGCAATGCTGCAAGCAAGATCTTTCTCAAACTCCAAGTCGTCCTTGTGCATGTCACGGTAGCCATACCGTGCAATGCAACGGTAGAGTCGATACTCCTTTGGCCCAACTCTTCCAACTAAAAACCTTTCCTCAGGCCTCACATGAGGCACTGTGACAGATTTGATGCAGAGGAAGACTAGAATTTGGTGAAAGGCTGGAAGGTTGGTGACAAAATGAGAGAAAATGGCAGGGATCCCCGAAACGAGTTCGGTATGTACAAGGCCGATCCCTCGGACTCGAACGATCCCAATTTTGGGTCCTATGCTGAGGAGCCAGTTGATAGGGACTTTGTTTTCAACATCAGCCTCATATTTCTTCACAGTGCCATAGTGCCAAACATACATAACCACAAGGAAGGTCAGTGAAAGAGCAATAGGAACCCAAGCCCCTTCAAAGAACTTAATAAGAGAAGCAGAAAAGTAGAGAGCTTCTATGGAGCCAAAGAAGAGTATGAAGGCTATGGCCAGCAACACGCTTTTACGCCAACATAATACAATGACGAGTGACATTAAACACGTTGAGACGAGCATAACGGTAATGACCGCCAACCCTGTATGATAAACAAATAGATCGAGTGTGTCCTTGAGTCTGAGAAATAGTTAGAAAAGCAGAAACACAACAGTAGAAAAACATTTATGAACAAATACCTGCCGCATTTCCTAGACGTTTTGTGTCTCTAAACCCAATGGTAACAGCCAAACATAATATCATTAGTATCCAATTGATCAGCGGAATGTAAATCTGGCCATGTATTTTCGAAGACGTATGAATGATCTTTACCCTCGGAAAACAACCCAAAGCAGAACATTGTTTGATGATCGAAAATGTGCCGGTGATGATCGCTTGACTACCCACCACTGCTGCAAGTATTGCTATTGCAAGAACTGGCCATCTTACCTTCTCTGCAACAAAACATAGGCAAGACTTAACATTACTTCATACAGGTCTAATTTGATTCTCCAAAAGAAAAAGTTAGTAATGAACCAACCTACCAGGAACAGAAACATAGAATCCAATTCGATAATCATTGTCGAGATTGTGGTGCTTGGATAGATAAGCAGCTTGTCCCATATATGCAAGAACTAAGGACGGATAAACCGCAAAAGTGAAAGCAAGCTGCAGCATTGTGACTTACTGTTACGAAAACATTCGAGAAAATGGCAAACATTGTTTTTACATTCAGATTGCATTCGCTAAAAGTTGTGCTTTGTTTTGCTTCAGTTTAATACCTTGATAGAAAACTGTGAGAAGTGCCCAAGATCAGCAAACATAGCTTCTGAGCCTAAAAATGAAGAAAAAAAAAAAGGCATATCAGAAACAAAGAAAACACATGGATGGAATTGATTGCGGTTGGAATTAACGTCTTTGCACCTGTTATACACAAAAGGATTCCGCCCAATGCCATCCAACCTTGCCTTTTGGTTTTTTTCAAGAATTTATACATGTAGTATGGGGAGAGTGCTTTGTAAACCAGGGGATTCCAATAGAAGATATTGTACAAACCAATTGCACTGATGCATAGAAGCCATACAATTACAACAGGAGCAAACAGGAACCCGACCTGATTCGTTCCATAATGTTGCAATGCGAATAAGAATACCAATATACCACATGCTAGAGGGACTTCGATATCTGCAAGAGAGTATAACATTCTTCCAAATTAAACACCAGTTAATCGAAAGTATATATATATGTTGCTACAACAAAACAGGAGAGAGCAAAATCACATGGTAATGAGAATAGGAGCTTTATTCAGAGTTACTGCCAAATAGTATAACAAAAGTAAGAGACTAGCAACTCTACCAAACCACTTTACAAATTTGATCATCTTATTTAAGATCATTCCACAAATTGACTTCCTAACATTTAAGAGAAGGTGCCTTGATACTTTTCAGTTTTCTCCTTCCATTGTATTGACCACAGAGAGGCAACCTATTCAGAAACTTATGTTACACCATATGCAAGATATTGCAAGCTAGAATTTTAACATCATAACAAAAAAATATGGCAAGCTCGGTGCCGACTTCCCTTCGATTAAGAGAACTAAGAAGTACTTCTTAAAGAAACCTTCCCACATCGAAAAACCAGATTAAAAAAGACGACCATAATCGTTTGGGTTAGGTTTGAAACAAAAATGAAAACATGAAAACTGAACCAACCAAGATAAATACATATATTAAAATTTGGGTGTCTTATTAAAATTCTAGGTCGGTGTAGATAGCGCTGAATTGAGATAATGCCAAAGTGAGCTTAGCTCAATGGTAATTGGCATGACGTGTCCTTCCTCCCTAGAGGTTGTAGGTTCAATCATCCATCCAGCAATTTTTGTAACTAAAAAAATTTGTGTCCAGCCTCACTTTGCAGCCCAGCAGCATCCTTTGTTTCACTGTTCCCTAGGCCCAGCCCAATCTGCCATGCTTGGATTAGCCAAACGGCAAACTGCTGAACCGAACAAACTGAACCGTCATTTGAGTGGTTCAGCTGTTAACTCATAAACAGTTCAGTTTTCTTATTTTTCTATATAATTGGCAGTTCGGTTTCAGTTTGACACCCAAACCGAACCGAACTGAACCAATTATAAACCTACTTCCTACAGACCTTGTATAAACATGTTATTTCACATTGTCATGTATATATATATATATGTATGTACACAATTACACACAGTAGATGAAGAATTGCAAAACTCATGGATGACCAAAAAGAAAAAAAAAAATGGAAACATACACTGGTGATGTTCCTTAGCCATGGATAACTCAAGCCCAGAAACAGCTGAAAAAACTGCAACATATGAACAGAAAACCCCAAATCAGTCAAACAAAACTCTATAATAAACATTCTTAAACCCCAAAAAGAAATAACTCTAAACCAAAAAAATAGCCACCTGAGATTGCTGGTGTGAGAACACCATCTCCAATAACCATACAAGTCCCAATCAAAGCAAGAACAAGCAACATTTTTTGCAGAACTTTACATTTCTCCAAAGTTAATTTCAAACAAGAACTAAAACTAAAATTAGTAGTGTTTTCAGTTTGAGGCCTATCAATTGTATATGCAGAAAGTTCTTCATCAGCTAGTTGGTGATTTGGGAGAGAGCTCAACCGAGCATGGCGACAGAGCAATGAATACAGAGCAAAAGTTCCTCCTTCACCATTATCATCAGCCCTAAGAACTATAAACACATATTTAAGTAAAGGAATAAGTGTCAAAGTCCAAAATACAAAGCAAAGAACCCCATAAACCTCCTCATTAGTCTCAGAATGCTGAAGATTCTCAGCAAAAGTGCTTTTGTATACATACAAAGGAGAAGTGCTTAAATCCCCATAAACAACCCCTAAACTCTGATAAGCTAAAGTGAAGATTGTCCTCCATGAATCTCTCTGCAACAACAGAAAAACCCAAAAAGATTAGATTTTTTAGAGATCCATCCGTTGAAATAACAAATAAAATTACCTTTCCAGGATGACCCCAGAACAAGCTTGTATCCATTGAGGCTAATTCAGAAGAAAAAAGGTATAAATTTGAAGAAAAGGAAGCTTTTTTTTCAATTGCATGGAGGAATATTGCAAGAGAGAATGCAGATAAAGCAAAGAACAATGAACAATACAGAGAATGATCAGCTCTTTTGGGGTTTTATAGGAGAAGAAGAGAAGAGGGAGTGGGTTTTTGGAGTCAATTTCTTCTCAAAATGGGACATTATTATTTGTTAATTGTTCATGTTTGATGACATGATATACATAGAGAGAAAAAAAAAGGAATGATTTTTGAGATTGATGAAAGTGAGAAACGTGGGTGGCTGTGTCAGCTAACATACAATGTGATTGAAAATTTAAAATTCCTTTGCAATGAAAGCAATGGAACAATGAAATGAAAAGTTTAAGGATTTTCTGTCCACTCAGTGTGTTCGAGACAAAAAAAAAGAAAAAAAAAAGTGAAATTGTGAAGTCTTGAACCTACGGTTTAAATAGTTTAAAAGAACTATAAAATTGATATATTTTTAGTCATAGATCACAAATTCTTTGGACCAGACAAGGAGAATGAAATTAATAACTTCCAACTATTTGGGTCAAATACCTCTTAATTCTAATTATTTATTTGCTAACTAGGTTACACCTATTTTTTTATAGTCCAATAAAGTAGGTTCAATTATTTATAAACTCTAACTAAATATAGACGTTAGAAAGATTCGAACCGGCGATTTTTTAGTAACTAACACAATATATGTCAGTTGAGTTATGTTCGTTTTTTACTAACACATATTTTTTTAAATGATAAGTATTACTTTGAATGAAAGTAGTATTGTTTGTAATTTGCAATAACTAACCTAAAAATGGAAATTTTTAAACATGGTGGAATCTTTATATTGTTAGAACAAATTGGTTATAAAAGTAAAACGTGGTCACGTGTTCGATACCATGTTATCAATTGTAAAACATTGTCATGTTGTTTCAAAAGTAGGATAGAAATACATTGGATAACCCTTTCTTTTATTTGTTACCTATTGTTTTGAACTTACTCAAAGGTTCTAATTTTTCTTTTTATTATAAAGATTAAATTTAAAAGTATATTGGCTCTATAGAAATTTATGTGTAACGTGTGGTGACGAAAGAAAGCGAACAACTAGATAAGATAAAGTAGAACATGCGGCATTTCTTTGTTTTTGAACCAAAAATCAAATACTTTTTACCTAGTTGTCACTTGATTTTGACTACTAAAGATATTATCCAAACTAAATTAAATAAAATTATTATTGAAAATAATAAAAACTTAAATGTGATTACAGATACAATTAACAAAAACTTAAACGTGATTACAGATACAATTAAGTTGATTTCTCTTTCAAACACATATAGAGAAGGAAAAATATGTCAACTTTAATCGATTGACCATTTAATAGAAAAGGAGACCGAATAGCAAAATTTAATAATTCTAAAGAATTGACGAACACATAATTGGTTATTAGAACAGATTTAAAAAATGAATAACGATCAAAGTATTGTAAAATTAAATAATTGATTCATGATATTAGTCAAGACGAAGTATCTACCTCGAACACCTCGAATATTATTTAAAAGAAGAAAAAGAGATTGGAAAAATGGAGTGAAGTGTCAAAACACTATTAGAGTGTCATGGAAAATTATGAGAAGCACATGTGACGTTTAATAAATTATGGGGGTGGGAATGGGGTCCCACAATACACATTTTTTGGTACCATGGCATCGCACATTGGCCATTGGTAATCCCTATTCCCCAACCGTGTGTGCTTTTTTTTTTTTTTTTTAATATAACAATTCGAGAATAGAAGAGTTTGTCAATTATCGTACGAAATTTAATCTGACCCGTGTATTTATTGTTATGATTGTATTTTTTATTATTATTATTATTTTTTTTTTACGAAAGAATGAAAATTCAACATGTGACTTTAAAGTTGATATTATAAATTTAGGAAAAATACCTTTTTAGTGTCTAACTTTTTGGTTTAGTATCTATTTCGTCATTAAGTTTCAAAACGTTACACTTTTAATACTTAAGTTTTGACTTTAGTCTCAATTTTATCTATTCAAAGAATTACACTTTTAGTTCTTAATTTTGGATTTTGAATTTTGAATTTTGTTTCAATTAGGTCCCTAGATTTCAAGATTTACTTTTAATCTTGATTTTTCATCAAATAATCACTTTCGATTTTGTTGTTAATATCTATTAATTAATTTAAAATAATTATGAAACAAAATTTTAAAATTAATTTTAATAGTGATGGGAATAATAGTGACACTTAATTAATTATACATTCTTTTAAATTAATCAATAGGCATTATCATTGAAAAAATGAGTATTTAGTGAAAATTGAGGTCAAAACTTAAAAGGGTAAATTGAAATAAAATTTAAATCTCAAGAGTAAAATCGTAATATTTTAAAACTTATACAATAAACAGAAATTAAATTGAAAATTTAAGAACAATATTCTGGAACATAAAGGCTAAATGAAAACTAAACTCAAAACTTAGGGACCAAAAAGTTATATTTTTTTCCAATAAATTTCATGACAGTTGATTTATTCTCATTTTGGCTCAAGTTAATTCTTTTCTTACACCTTTGATAATATATGAATAAAAATTATAAAATACGATATAACTATCAATATGAGTATGATTCAATGGTAATTGATATATATTTCATATGTGATGGAAGATGCTTTTCGTATGAACTAATGTGTACTAAAAAAAAAAAGGAGAGAGAAGACTAAATTATTCCATAAATCTTTCTCTATGTTTATAATAATATAATTGATAAAACATCAATTACTTTTGTTTTTTTAAGAGAAAATATCAATTACTATATCTCAAAAATTAAATTAAAATAAACACCCTATATTTTAAATTTTAACTTTTTGTCTTTGTCTTTGTCTTTTTTTTTTTTTTTTTTTTTTTTTTGTTTTGCATTAGAGTAGTTGTAGGTTTGTAGTATATGTGTTTTTTTTTTTTGTATACCTAATTCTATATCTTTGGTAATGATTCATACACCCATTAATTCAAATCTTGTTCATGTAACAGTAGAGAGCAATATAATTATATGAATTAACATAATTATATTAAATTGCTATGTGGTCAAAAATTCAACAAATGGAGCCATGGAATAGCACTTTTAATATGAAGTGATGTTAAAACTAGGTCAATTATTCCACAAAAGATATAGATAAAACAAAAATAAATAAATAAATAAATAACTTTGTAGATATTTATATGTTTATGCATAAAAATAATTATAATTAATAAAAAAAATCAAAACATCTCTTAAATAACTTATAATTTATCAAAATAATTTTTAATTATTGATATTTTATCTTTATACATATACACATAATATTGTTTATTTATTTATTACTATTTTGACAAAACACACTATTTTTATTAAGAAGAATATCTATTTTTATATTGCATCAATATATAGAATCATTTCGGCAAAATGAGTTTGACTTAATGATATTGACATGACTTCTATCCCTTAGGACCGGAAGTTCATTTCTCCATCCATAGTTGTTGTACTCAAAGAATATATATATATATATATATATATACATACACATACATATATGTGTGCACGCATACAAAATAACAAAACTCAATCTTCTTTGATAGTGATTGAAATTTATCAATGTCTATAAGTGATAAAAATTGATAGAAGTCTACCATTGATACTATCAGTGATGAAAACTGATACAAGTCTATCACTAAAAGACGCAGGTAGAAATCATCAGTGTCTATCAGTGATAGAAATTGATAAAAGTCTATCAATGATACTATAGTGATAGAAACTGATACAAGTCTATCACTGATAGACACCGATAGAAATGTCTATCAATGTCTTTTTTTCTTTTTTTACTATTTCTATAAATAATTTGACATTTTCTCAAATTGTGAAAATTTCTTTATATATAATCATTCGATTGGTATTTATTAAGTAGTATTTTTCTTTTCTTTTTTTTCTTTTCTTTTTTTTTTTTTTGTTTGGAAAACTTAAAGAATCATAAATTTTAACTTGAGAGCCTCAAAGATGGAATATTATATATATATATAGATAAGAGGGAATAATTAATTATGGAGGAAAAACGAATTTATTACATATGAATTTTTAGTTGACATTACTAATATATATATTTTTTAAATTAAAAGAACTTATAATTCGTGCGATAAGTTTTTAATTATATGAAAAGTCATGATATACAACAATAGCTTGTTGCTCAATGTAATTTTAAGAAATACTCATTACAATTATATAATTAGGGTGAAATGCTAGTATCGACTATTAATAATATTATTAATACGTTTTATTAATTTTCATAAAGGTTATAATCACAAGAGTCCATTATTAAAATTACAGTAAATAATATTCGTTATAGTCATTACAATATATTTTTTAAATTTCTTAATATTTTTTTTTTTACAAAATTTTGAGTCATATGACATTAAATAAAATAAACATTACTCTTTCTTTCCATAACACCATAACTATGTCTCCAACATGTTGGTTAGCTTTTGTATTTTGAGAAAGTGAAATCAATTATGAGTATAAAATTATATAATCTCATAATGTTTATACAAAACTAATATTTATCGGTAATGTCGTATGGTATACATTTATTGTTCGTGCAAGTTTATATTACTCTACCACTCACGGTAGTAAATTATAGATTTAAATAGTACTTTGGTCATTGTACTTCTAGTTTTTGTTCATTTTGGTCCCTATACTTTTAAAATGTTCATTTTTTATCATTGTACATTTAAAAAATGATCATTTTGGTCCATTCATATTCACTTTTACTTTATATTTAAGATATCAAGTCACGTTTTTAAAGTTTAAGGACCAAAATGAATCATAGTTGAAAGTACAAGGACTAAAATGAACATTCTGAAAGTATATGAACCAAAATGAACCAAAGTTGAAAGTATAAAAATCGAAATGAACATTTTAAAACTACATGGACTAGGGGTGATCATTGAAACTGCTAAAACCGAATCGGAATTGAACCAAAATTGAACCAAAACCGAATTAATGTGGTTTAATTCGGTCAATATATTTTCAAATTGAATCATTGTGGTTCGGTTCAGTTTCAAATCTAGAAACCGATTTGAAACTGAACTGAGCCACATTTTTAATAAATATATTAAAATAAGTATATATAATTTAAAATATAAAAATCATAAAAAATAAAAAAACTAAAAAAACTAAAAAACTGTGAAACCGAATCAAACCAAACCGCTTATAATCTAGAAAATATGAAAAAACATAAAAAATAAAAAAAATAAAAAATCATGAAATCAAACTGAACCGAATATGTGATTCGATTTGGTTTCAGAAAATACATTTTTTAAAATTTACAATTCGATTCGATTTGATCCCCAAACCGAACTGAATCGTGAACACTCCTAACAAGAACCTGAATGAATCAGAGCTAAAAATACATGGATCAAAGTAATATTTAAACCTAAATTGTAAACCGAAATCTCAAAATTGAAGTATTTTACAAAAATACCTTTGGAGAATTTAGAAAGAAAAGGGGAAAGAGGGTATTATTGGAAATGAAATTAAGTGAAAGAAGAAGAGTTATGGAAGTGGCACTGTCTCACTCACAACAACTCACATCAACAAGCTTTTTGCTGTTACCCTTCCACTACCAAAACCACTATTCACTGTTTGCCCACTCAATACTTTTTCCCCTTTCTCTTTGGCTTTGGAGTTATTATTGGGGAATCTATTTTAAAATTATAGATAAAATAGTTTCAATATTTTAATATTTTTCAATTTTAATCTCTACACATCCAAATTTTCAAATGTTCTATTATAATATTTATACCTTTAATAAAATTTAAATTTAATATCTCAAAATTAATTTTTATCGAAATTGGTTGAATATTATTATTATTATTATTATTATTTTCAAACAAGAAAATATAATATGTGAATATGTTTCCAAAATTTATACTAAAAATGCTAATAGATAATAATTTTTTTGGTTAAATTATCATTTTGGTCCTCATAATTTTGAAATTTATTTAATTTTAATCCCCATATTTTCAAAAGATTTTAAATTTAGTCCTTCAAAATTAATTTTAACTGAAATTAGTTAAATAATAATAATAATATCCATGCAATTAAAGACATACAATATGTGGATATGTTTTCAAAATTTTATTATAAGTTAAATGTCAATATATAATAAAAATGTCTAAAAAAAATCAATAATTAACTAACTACGTACACTAGATTTGAGATTTATTGAAAGCATAGATAAAAGTTGGACAATTGACAATATATAAACTTAAATTGAATAAACTTCAAAGTACTAGTACCAAAATGACATTTTAACCAAAAGTTTTTTAAAGTCAATAATAGATTAATAGTAAGGACTAAATTTGGACAAACT
Organism: Benincasa hispida; assembly: GCF_009727055.1. Taxonomy (NCBI): domain Eukaryota; kingdom Viridiplantae; phylum Streptophyta; class Magnoliopsida; order Cucurbitales; family Cucurbitaceae; genus Benincasa; species Benincasa hispida. The sequence continues at coordinate 11,204,260 of NC_052354.1, forward strand.
TGAAAATAAAGGGATGAAAATGAAATTTGGACATAAAATTAAAGATGGAAGAAGTACTATGATGATGGTGATGAGTACAAGGTTGGAATCCATGCACCATGGCCATGAGTGACTTCTTCTTTTGTCATCTTTCTATAGCAAACCCCTCATTTAATTTGCAGCAAATTATATATATATATATATATATATATATGACCCTTTATTTAATGTTTTTCCTGTTTGATTTGTTCAGGTGGGGAGAGGAACAAACTAGCATTTGTCTTTGTTTTTGAGAAAAAAAAAAGGGTTGATTAACAAAACAACAATCATATAAACTTAGGAGGAATTGATGATCAATTCAAATACAATGAATTCAATTATGTTGTTTCTTTGAGATCTCTCATCTATTTGAAGTTCCTTAAAGCGATAATTATTAAATCCTAGGACATACCACGTGTTCTTCTTCTTCTTCCTTTTTTTTTCCTCAAAAAGAATATAATAGAAGGGTGGTGTGATATAGAAATTAAATTATTTGTGTTTTGTGATAAACTTATTTTGTTTCTTTTAGGATTATATTATATGGAATAATAGTTGGAGCTAAGTGAAGCTAGAGAATGAACTTTTATAAAGAAAAATATTTTCCACTTTAGCACAAAATTTATATGAATTCAATTTTAGTCGGTCCACCTCTAGAAATGCCCATATGGGTTATATTTACACGTGAATTTTATGCTTTAAAAGGTGGGTCGGGTTTGATATGACTTGAACATATAGATTTTTGGAGATTTGGTTTGTTGATTTTATAATTTTCTCTAAGGTAGTGGTACGATTTTGCAGATGTCTCAAATAAAGTCTTAACTGTTGGGGTTGATGCCCTAAGTCTCGTGGGTCATGTAGTTTGTAATTGTAATGTACAAATAGTTTATTTATTTAATAAATCTGAGGTATTTTATTTGACATTTAATAATATTAACCCATAAAACCAATAAACTATATCTTCTGTAGCTTAAACAAGTATGTAGAGACATACATGTGGATCTTGTTTAAGTCATAACTAGTGGACTCTGACTATTTTGATTAGAGGGAAAGTTTGGGTGGAGGAGGAAGAAGATTGAGAAAGTTTTCACACAAAAAACTAAAGAGAGAACACTGTTGTAAGTTTCTCAATCGTTCAGCCAAATTGTATGTAGAAGAAGAAAAAAACTGTTTTTCTTTTATTCTTTTTTTTGCCATAAAAACCATAACCACCCACTAAAGTGGTTGGAGAGAAAAGATGGGAAATATTATTCAAATAATAATAATAATAATAATAATATAAATAAATATGATAACTAACTTATTAAAAGAACTCTTATACAAGAGTACCTCTGAGTGGAAGCGAATCGTTCCAAATACATTGTGACGAAATTACCACATTTACATTCAATCAGAACAAATATGCATTATACTACAAATTACTGGCATGCTTTGAAAATAAATAACAAGAAAACAAGAAAACATACCAGTTGAAGAACCCTTCTTCACCGAAATCTCATTCTCTCCAAGTGACTACTCCTCTCGCTCTCGCTAGAACGTCTAAGCAATCGTTCACCAAAACCAACGATCATCTACTCACAAATGGCCTCCACACGAACAAGAACAAATGAGGATGACACCATCAATTAGAACCCTCGGTATTCTCGGTGTGAGAATCCAAAGTGTAGGCTATGTTGGAATTTGGTAGAGGGAAGGAGGATATGAAGATCGTATACAACGACCAAGCAAGTGGGAGAAGGCTGAGTCTATCGTATAGACAATGCTTGATCGTTTAGAAGAAAGCACACGATCGTGTAGTAAATAGCCTGCAAGCACACGATCGTGTAGTAAATAGGCTGCGATCATATAGATGATCGTTTAGTAAGCGCTCGGGCGCTAGACGATCGTTTAGAAAAACTTATGCGATTGTTTGGAAAGAGGCGTGCGTGTATACAATTATGTAGCAATGATGAGCTATCGTGTAGTCTTTTAGTTTGCTAAACGATAGGCTGTATACATTTTCTTGAGCGAATTATCGATCTCTTTGCAAAATGAAAACGATTTTCATTTTATTCTTCAGTTACAAAAACTAAATTAAACCTCCCACTAACACACGGTTACGGAGAAAATGCTGGCTCAATTATCTTCTAATTGTCCAATTAAAAATAATAAATATGATCATATTATATTCATTAACCTATAGTTTAATATCACATATAAACCATAGTGTTTTCTCCTCCACTAGATATATATTTATATCCATTTTCCTTCAATTAATGTATCTCATACATAAAGTCAATCATATCATATATAATTAATCAGTTCAATCATATCACATATAATCGAACTCCCTCTTGTCAATTTGAACATTTCAAACTAACCCAAAAATTGATTCTCAACTTGAATCTATTGAGCTACCAAGGGGACCTTATGGACCTATGGCTCGAAGCTCCAACGGTACGTGAATAACTTGAAGGAACTCTTATACAATAGACCTATGAGTGGAAGTGGATCTTTTCAATTCATTGTGATAGAATTTCCACATATACATTTAAACATACAGATTAGCATTGTAAAGCTAAATTACTGGCATCTTAAAGGATCAATAAATAAGAGATCGAGAGATCATACCAGTTGAAAACTTTTCTTTATAGCAAATCTTGCTTTTGCTGAAACGGCAAGCTATCGTTCAACAACACCCAATTATCTACCACGAATAGTCTCCACACGAACAGAAGGAAACGGGGACGACACCACCACTCGAAACCCTCAGTATTCTCAGAGTGAGAATCCAAAGGGTNGAAGGAAACGGGGACGACACCACCACTCGAAACCCTCAGTATTCTCAGAGTGAGAATCCAAAGGGTGGGCTTTGTTCGGATTTGGTAGATGGGAGGAGGAAAAGAGATTGTATACAATGATCAAGAAAGTGGGAGAAAGACTCGTCTATCATATAGACAAAATGCTTGATCGTTTAGGTGAAGTATACGGTCGTGTAGGAAAAGCTAAGCGATCGTTTAGTAAAGCTCGGGCGCTAAACGATCGTTTAGTAAAAGATAAGCGATTGTTTAGTAAATAGCACGTGCGGGTGTAAGCGATAAGCGATTGTTCAACACTATCATATAGGCTTTGATTTTTATTAAGCGATGACACACTTAAACACTTCAAATCTTGCACTACACCGTGAGCTATTTAAGCATCTCAAAAAGGTTTTTCATCTTACTCATCCGTTACGAAAACAGAAGAGACGCCGCCAATTATCCTATAACTATCCAATTAATAAATAATAAATATAATCACATTATATTCATAACCTATGGTTTAATATCATATATTAACCATAGTATTTTTCCTCCACTAGATATAAATCATATTTATATCCAATATACTCCAAATTAATGTATCTCAGACATAAAGTTAATTATATCATATATAATTAACTAGTTCAATTATATCATATATAACCAAACTCCCTCTTGTCAATTTGAACATTTCAAACTAACCCGAAAACTGATTCTCAACTTGTATCCAAGCTATCAAGGGAATCTTATGAACCTTGGCTCAAAGCTCCAACGGTATGTGAATAATTGACTAAACTCTTTAGCCACGATATCCACCATCTATTAGCTGTCAGGCATTTTAGTAAAGACCAACAACTGAACTCTTCTTACCATAGATATATTTCTATGTCCATTGGATATAACCAATCATCAGTACGATGACCCTTCACAGATGCTTGTAAGTACAACCAAACCAATTTACCGTTTTGCCCCTGTGGTTACATCTTACTCCTCAAGTACCACTAATCCCTCTAATGAATAATACAACATAGTCATACTATGTGTGAACACCTCTCGGGCCATGAGAAGATGTGTGGTGCCACGTCGTTCAAGCCCTGGGATCAGCCCTCAAGGGAGCAATTTATCTACTTACCTCTGTTTCGGGGAAGAAGTGAACTCCATCTTGTGAAGCTGAGTTCCTAGCTCTTAAATCAAACGAATCCCCAAAGTGGTAGGTTTGAGTCGGCGCTCTGGCCACTCGCACCCAAGCAAATCAAATAACCGCCCTCAATGGCAGGAGTTCCCAACTCACTCAGAATTGAAGTCATGTTACTTATGGTCATCTCAATAAAGTGAAGTCTCTATCATGAACGGAGTTATATGACGAGACGTTAACACTTCGTGGTCAGGTCTTATACAAACTCTTTGTATAGGACGTCTCCGCACACATGTCCTCTACATGAATGATTAAGACAGACCATCTATGACAAGTCACAATACTTGTAACTATTCCACAAAGCGGGCTACATTCGTAGCGTTTTCAGGATAAGGTTTCCCTCCTCTATCCATATACTACAGACCATTTTGGTTATCACTTAAGACATGATCCACTTGTATATCACCACATACGTGCTTAAATTACATTAAGACAACCAGAGATTTTAAGTTTATTGGTTTGTGGTAAAGCAAATAAAACATCCAAATGTACAAAGTTAAGAAGTGAAGTAAATATCATATAATATACATCACAAGTGTTTGTACAAAATTGTTTACAAACTACAGGACACGAGACTTTAGGGCATCAATCCCAACAATCTCCTAATTTTCCTAAAGCGAAGTGGGTTGTACAAAATAATAAACTAGAGCATAAAAACCCAGTACAATAAAATCTCCCACTTGCCTTAGTCCAACTGCGGGCGGTCCTGTAGACCCATGCTCTAAAAGTGATCCTCAAATACTGTATCTGTGAGAGCCTTCGTAAACGGGTTAGCAATGTTGTGCTCCGAGGCGATCTTCGTGACGATCACATCTCTTCAATGCACTATCTCACGGATCAGATGATACTTTTGCTCTATGTGTTTGCCGCGCCTGTGACTCATGGACTCCTTGGAGTTCGCCACAGCACCACTATTGTCACAATAAAGGGTGATGGGCCTAGACATATCTAGAACAACTTCCAGCTCTGTCAAGAACTTCTTGAGCCAGAAAACCTCCTTAACAGCTTCACAAGCTGCTACGTACTCGACCTCCATCGTGGAGTTGGCGATGCACCCCTACTTAGTGCTCTGCCACATTACAGTTCCTTTGTTAAGAGTAAAATCTGACCCTGAAGTGAACTTCTGAGAGTTCTTATCAGTCTAAAAGTCAGAATCCGTGTATCTAGTAAGGATCAAATCCCTAGACCCGTACATGAGCATGTAGTCACTCGTTCTCCGAAGATACTTGAGGATGTTCTTAACTGTGGTCCAGTGACCCTGGCCTAGGTTAGACTGATACCTACTGACTATTTCCACAGCATAGCAGATGTCTGGCCTAGTGTAGAGCATCGCATACATTAAACTACCAATGTCAGATGCATATGAGACTCGTCTCATCTCCTGAACCTCTTGAGGCATCTTAGGACACATGTCCTTAGACAAAGTGACTCCATGCCTGAATGGTAGTAGGCCCCTTTTGGAGTCCTGCATCGAGTACTTGAGCAAGATCTTGTCAATATACGATGCCTGAGACAGCGCTAGCACTTTGTTCTTACGATCCTGAAAGATCTGTATACCTAGAAAAAACTGAGCCTCTCCAAATCTTTCATTTGGAATTGGGTCGCTAACCAGTTCTTAACTGCAGTCAGTAGACCTACATCATTCTCAATGAGTAGTATATCGTCTACATACAACACTAAGAAAACTACTAAACTATTGACGATCTTCTTGTAAACACAAGGTTCATTAACGTTTTGGTCAACGTCATAGATTTGATCGCAGTATCAAACTGAATATTCCAAGATCGAGATATTTGTTTCAGCCCATAAATGGACCGATTTAGTTTGCAAACCTTTTATTCTTGACCTTGTGCAATGAATCATTTGGGTTGCACCATGTAAATGGTCTCCTCAAGATTGCCATTCAAGCGCGCTGACACCTTGTTCCTTTGGATCATAATTTTCCTTGTGCCATCGCATTTTTCCTGTACATAATAAGTAAATTAACTGCTTTTATGCGATGGGTGCATGCGATCGCAATTCCTTTTAGTTTAGCACTTTTGGACATGATATTGCTTATTTTACCGTCACATTCTCTCATTGTTTTACTTATTTGAGCTGTAATAACTTGTATTTCTATCAGTTATCACACTCCCAAATTTAAAACAATGCTTGTCCTCAAGCATAAACTAAAGATTTTCTTTAAAGATTCAACCGCCTTTACCTTACCTATACTTCTCAAGGTGCCTTATTCAAATTTCATGAACCAATGCCTTCTTAATTTCTATCCTGATCTCTTCCTAAAATATTTCTAATCTTTAGGGACCGCAAGTTTAACCTTCAAAAAAAATTTACTCATTTCCAGGACATCGCATGATTTATTTCAAACTTTCTCCAACGGGGTGTTTCCAAGTGATTTTTATCCTTGTGCGATTTAGATATTCTTTTTGTGATCTTGCACTGATCCAAGTGCCTAGCCTTCGTTTTGGCTTGCCCCCACGGGTGTCATGCGGACATCCAACTACGAGCGAGATCTGATCTCGACGTTATGATTTTTAATTTTTTTTTTAAAGTAGCAAGGTTGAAAATAATAATACTAGCACCCCCAAATTTATACATAGCAATATCCTCATTGCTGATAGACGAAATAACTCATGCGATGAACTTAGGAAATTTCGTAAAAACCGTTTTGAAGGAAAACTGGTGGACTGCTAACTTTTAGAAATGTTTCATGAATTGACTGTCCTGAAATTAATTTGACTCTAGTATATGCGGTAAGAAATAAAGGCATGAGTTTCATCATTGAAATCATAATTGGTACGGGAAAGAATGCGGTGACTAAATAAAGTAATCGAAATTAAATTATTGAGTCAAACTAAAGAGGATGCGATAGTAGAATTTAGCAATATTAAAATGTGATACGAGAAGTGCGAAATTGAAATAAAATGAGTCAAGAAAAGATACAACCCCCAAATTTGCCATGTTGCCGCATCATCTTTGATCGCATCCTATCTTGCGGTGGGCTGGTTCCTTGATTTCGATGGGCTGATCAAACCGCTCACGTGTTTTTAGGTTATTGCATAGCTCCATTACAATCGTTCACTACGATCATTACTAAATCAAGAGGGTAAAAAGTATGAAAAACAGAGTTGGAAATTCTAAAGAGTAGTGGTTATACAAAAAGTAAGATAAGTTCATGAAAGAAAGATATCAAAAGGATACCAAAAAAAGATTCATCCCTGATGAGTGTGTGTCGCATATCAATGCAGGGACTACTTGTTTCTTCTTTAATTTGGATTTTTCAGGTCCACGGAGGTTTTCTCTCCTTTTCTTGATCCTCTGGGATCTTGATCGCCTTAAGCCTGAACTTCTTCCCATTGATGCTCATCGTGATCTCTCCTTTGTGCACATTAATTTGAGCACAACCAGTAGATAGAAATGGTCGTCCCAATATGATAGGCACATCTTCGTCCACCTCATAATCTAGAATGATGAAGTCTACTAATAGAATGAATTTATCAATTGTGACCAAGACATCCTTCAACTCTCCCTCAAGGTGTACTAGGGACCTGTCCGCAAGCTAGAGAGTCTCCATCGTGGGCATCAGCTGTCTCACATTTAATTGTTTAAAGATTGAAAGTAGCATTAAATTTATACTCACCCCAAGATCGCATTCTGCTTGACCGATATAGATCCCGCCAATTGAGCAGGGTATCATAAAGCTTCCTGGGTTGCGCATCTTTGGTGGGGTTACAATGTTTGATCTTTGTGTTAATGACACCGTAGTGATCTTTCCTTCATCATTTCACTTCTTATTCAGTCTTTGTGGGAGTGATGGTAGTTGTACCTTCTCGGTTTCGTGGTCTAGAGTTTGGAGGTGGTCGCAACTTTCGGTTCCATTGTCTCAGGCTCTTCTGATTCATTTTGCGTAAACGGGTTCTTGGATTCCATCGCATTTGGATTGGTCCCACTAGGCTCTTTCCTTTCTTCCACCATCACTTTTCCACTTCTTAGGGTGACTGCTAGGCATTGTTCTTTCCCTGTATTCCCCGGGTTGCGAGGGAGCTCAATTGAGCTCGGTAGTGTCCCTTGTGGTCTATTTTTCAGCTCTCCCGCAATCTGTCCTATTTGAATTTCTATATTGCAGATGGAAGTCATCTGGTTCTAGAGGACCATCTCATTCTTTTCAATGTACTGTTTTAAGAGGTTCTCAAGAGAAGATGATGGCGGTGTTTGCGAGCTGCTGGCTTATTGTTGTTATTGACCGTTAGTTCTTTGGAAAAATCCTGGTGGTCCTTCTTTATGCGCCATAGGTTGGTAACCTTGTTGTTGGGTATTTTTGCAAGCAAAATTAGGGTTGTTTCTCCACCCGGGGTTTTATGTATTTGAGGAAAGGTTGTTCTTGACAAAGTAGATTGACTGCGGGTTCCGTGGACACTCATCAATCGAATGCGATTCTCCATATGTAGCACAACTCGTGCACATCTGTTCAATTGCGTTGACTTGCCCTCTTTGCATTCCAGGGTTGTTGATTGTGATGCCCTGTAACAGATTAATCATCGCATTCATTTGATTTTGCAAAGATGCAATGGCACCGTTGTTTGCATTACCTTCTCTTGGTTTTATTTGTTGATCGCTTTCCTGCCAATCTTCATGATTCTTTGACGATCAAGAATGTTTTTAGCCTCATCATAAGTTTTATCAAGCAGATAGCCTACTGCTGCCGCATTGGTAGCTGTTTGCGATGCAGGATTTAATCCATGGTAAAATATCTCCATTTGGAGGCAGTCTGGTAATCCGTTGTGCGGACAATCTCGCATTAATCTCTTAAACCTTGCCCACGCATCGCTGAGCGATTCATCTTTTTCCTGTTCAAAATTTGTGATTAACTTCCTCCTTTTTGCATTCTCTGTTGGAGGGAAGTATTTCTTCATGAACTTCTCGACAACCTGTTCCCACGAAGTTATCTCCCCTAGTTCGAGAGAATATGCCCATTTCCTTGCTTGATCACATAACGAAAATGGGAATAGCGTGAGTCGAACTTCTTTAGCAAAGATATTTAGGAACACAAAAGTATTACAAATTTCAATAAAACTCAGGAGATGGGCATGCGGATCCTCGCCACGCCATCCACCAAACTATCCGGCTGTCTGGATCATCTGTAACATAACCAGCTTCATCGCAAACCTTGGTCCGTCCAAAGCTGGCCTCATGATTCCTGGGGTGAAATCATAAAGGTTAGGTGACGCATAGTCACAGATGGGGCTATTGCGGTCATTCGCCAGGAGAATGGGGTTTGCCATGATGTTGTTCGCATTTGCATTCTTCCAGTTGTTCCGCCATTCTGGGAGTTCTTTCTTGTTGTTGTTGGCGGTTGTCTCTCTGTCTTCTTCGGAATGTTCTTTCGATCTCTGGGTCGTAGTTGGGCTCAGGAGCGTGTCTTTCACTCATGCGATGCTTGCTTCTTTCCTTACCATAGGAATGACAGTGCACAGAGGTCAAAAGCTACAAAGAAAATCAAAGAGGTTTACTGTTAGCACAATATGTACCGTAGTCCCTGGTAACGACGTCAAAAACTTGATGCGTTCAATTATGATGTGATTTTGCGGTGATCAATCAAGTTTTCCTAACAAGACCCAAGTATAAGCCTTATTAGGTTTTCTGGTAAGTCTAGGGTCGAACACAGGGACTACTAAGTAAATATGCGACAATCACTTTGATTTTCTTGCTTTAGTAAAAACAAATGAAGTGGATGTTGTTTGATTAAGAATTTTTCCTATGCGACGGACTTAAACGCAAAGTTGATAAAAGTGTAGAATTACAATGAGTATGTGACAAAGGGGTTGGAAAGGGGTTTTACTAACACTTCTTAAGATTATGCATAAGTTATGCAATCATGCTACATACAAATAACAACACGCCATCTCTCAATGCAGAATGCCATCATTCCTATTTTTAGGACGCATGCGATATATACGAAAAAGTCAATAGAACTTCTTTCTAAGCCTCTATTCTTGTCTATGCGATGATGAATGATGCACACATAAACAAGGTGACTGCATACTATCATATCCTATTTCTAGGGTGCATGCGATGTGTTAATAGCAATAAAACTTATGTCTAAGTTTCTATTTCTTTCTTATGTGGTTCTAATCTGACTCTCTCAAGCCTAGATTCTAATTTGACTCTCTCAAGTTTAGATTTTATCTTTAGACTACTCTCTCAAGTATCTCTAATGGTGAATGACGCATACATAAGACAAGATGATCGCATAAAATGTAAATCTTAAGTCATGCTAGCGAAGTACTTCTCAACCCACTCAGAAATTTAGCTACTCATACGGAATATGAAGAGATAGAACATAGATTGAAATGAGATTTCCATTTTTTATAAATAAAGTACTAAATACAAAATAACAAATGGAATTGAGAGATAAGAAGCCCAGTAAGCAATGTCTTGCTTCTTGTTGCCTTTTACACTGTTCTTTTTCACTCAAACTCTGTTCTCGTTGTGTATTCTTGCTCTCACAAATGTTGGCCCTCTATCCTTTGTAACACTTTCCAACAGTCTCTCGATCTGTTCGAGAATGATCTCTTGACTTCCTCGTCTCCTTGTTCATCTCCGTCTTCTAAGTATATCTATGAGTATGTACGGACTAACAACTCTCTAACTTGTTCTACAGATTTGTGAACCCTTTTTACATTGGTGGCCTTTGGTATTTATAGAGCTTAAGGTGAAAAAGCGTTCCTTTCTAATGATTGTAATGATGGGCAGTTTAATTATCCTGCTCCGATGCACCGATTAGTGGTCACCGAAAGTTGAGTGTACTTGCTACAGTGTGGCTTTAACGGCTTGTAAACTAAATTCGGATTCAACCGTCATCAACTTTCCATCCCATTATGATTTATTATGTTGTCACCTTGATAAGCAGTTTTTATGTGGCCACCTCTTTAAGAAACTTCTCACGATCGCATACGATTTCATGACTTTGCGATCGCAATCTTCAAGTGCGCTAATGCCTTGTTCCTTTGGATCACAATTTCCCTTGCACCATCGCATTTTTCCTGCACATAGTAAGTAAATTAACTGCTTTTATGCGATGGGCACATGCGATCGTAATTCCTGTCAGTTTAGCGCTTTTGGACATTATATTGCTTATTTTACTGTCGCATTCTCTCATTGTTTTACTTATTTGAACTGTAATAACTTGTATTTCTACAGGTTATTAATCAGCAATGTTGTGCTCCGAGGTGATCTTCGTGACGATCACGTCTCTTCGATGCACTATCTCGTGGATCATATGATACTTCCGCTCTATGTGTTTGCCGCTCCTGTGACTCCTGGGCTCCTTGGAGTTCGCCACAGCACCACTATTGTCACAATAGAGGGTGATGGGCCTAGACATATCTAGAACAACTTCCAGCTCTGTCAAGAACTTTCTGAGCCAGACGGCCTCCTTAGCAGCTTCACAAGCCGCCACGTACCCGACCTCCATCATGGAGTCGGCGATGCACCCCTGCTTAGTGCTTCGCCACACTACAACTCCTCCATTAAGAATAAAATTGACCCTGAAGTGGAGTTTTGAGTGTCCTTATCAGTCTGAAAGTCAGAATTCGTGTATCCAATAAGGATCAAATCTTTAGACCCATATACGAGCATGTAGTCCTTCGTTCTTTGAAGATACTTGAGGATGTTCTTAACTGCGGTCCAGTGACCCTGGCCTGGGTTAGACTAATACCTACTGACTATTCCCACAACATAGCAGATGTCTGGCCTAGTGTAGAGCATCACATACATCAAACTATGAACGACAGATGCATATGGGACACATCTCATCTCCTTAACCTCTTGAGGCATCTTAGGACACATGTCTTTAGACAAAGTGACTCCATGCCTGAATGGCAGTAGGCCCCTTTTGGAGTCTTGCATCAAGTACTTGAGCAAGATCTTGTCAATATACGATGCCTGAGACAGCGCTAGCACTTTGTTCTTACGATCCCAAAAGATCTGTATACCCAGAACAACTGAGCCTCTTCCAAATCTTTCATTTAGAATTGGGTCACTAGCCAGTTCTTAATTGCAGTCAGTAGACCTACATCATTCCCAATGAGTAGTATATCGTCTACATATAACACTAAAAAACTACTAAACTGTTGATGATCTTCTTGTAAACACAAGGTATATCAATGTTTTGGTCAAAGCCATAGGATTTGATCATAGTATCAAACCGAATATTCCAAAATCGAGATGCTTGTTTTAGCCCATAAATGGACCGTTTCAGTTTGAAAAATTTTTGCTCTTGACCTTGTGCAATGAATCCTTCGGATTGCACCATGTAAATGGTCTACTCAAGATTGCAAACTTAAACATGTATGCAGAAACATACAAGTGGATCGTGTTTAAGTGATAACCTAAATGGTCTGTAGTATAGGATAAGGTTGGGTAACTTATCCTGGTGACACTACGAGTATAACCCGCTTTGTAGGTATTACAAATGTTGTTAAGTGCTACAAATGATTTGATTTTGATCATTCATACATTAGACATGCGAGCGGGGATATTCTAATACAAAAGAGTTTGTATACAATCGGACCATGAGATGATTCGTCTCTTTATATAACGCCGTTGATAATTGAAACTTACATCTTACTAAAACGACCATAGGTGACATGACTTTAATCCTGAGTGTTTTGGGAACTCCTGCCTATGAGGGCGGTCCTTTGATTAGTATGCGTGAGAGTGGCCAGATTGCCAACTCAACAAGCCTACCTTTTTGGGGATTTGTCTGATTGGGGAGCTGGAAACTCAGTTACACAAGAAGGAATTCATTCCTTCCCTGAAGTAGGGGTAAGTATATAGATTGCAACATCAAGGGCTGATTTCAGGTCTTGAACATAGTGGCCAAAGCTTCTCTTGGGAAGAGAGGATTCAGTTATAGTAAGACTATGACTTATTGTTCATTAGAGGAATCAGTGGTACTTAAGAAGTTAGATGTAACTACAGGGGCAAAACGGTAAATTGGCTCAACTGTACTTACGAACGATCTGTAAAAGGTTATCGCACTGTTGATTGGTTAATATGGACACAAATATATCTTTAGTGAGAAGAGTGCAACTTTCGGTCTTTAGTGGAGTGCCCGACAGTTAACGAATGGTGGATCCTGTGACTAAAGAGTTTAGTCAGTTATTCACGTATCGTTGGAGCTTCAAGCTACAAGTCCATAAGGTCCCTTTGGTAGCTCAATGGGTTCAAGTTGAGTATAAAATTTTGGGGTTGTTTTGAAGTGTTCAAATTAACAAGAGGAAATTCAATTATATATGATATAATTGGTGTGATGTATGAGATACATCAAGTGGAGGAATTGATATAAATATTATTTATATTAACTACCATAAAATAGGAAAAGAACTATGGTTTGTATGTTTCATGAGATGAAATATCAAAACTATAGGTTATAAATATAATATGATAAATTGGTTATCATATTTATTTATAATATATTAATTATATGATAATTAATTCTTTTTCTCTAATAACTGATGGAGTGGGAGGTTATTGGTAGTTTTATGGTAACTGTGAGATAAAAGAAAAATTGTTTTCCTAATTTTAGAAGTTACTTAATTCGGAAAGTTCTCACGGATAAACTATCAAGTGAAAGAGTTTCACTAAGCGATAGCATTGAGAGACTACATGATCAGCTAAGTGATCACTTACCTTTGGCTATATGATAGTTAATCAGCTGATCGTTGCTACACGATCGAGTGGCTAAGTCTATATGATAGGCTGTCATTTGCTAAACGATCGAGCACATCGTCTATACGATAGACAATATCTTCTCTCCCAATTTCTTGATCGTCGACTCGATCGTAGTCCTCAAGTTTCTTCCTTAAGCCAAGATCATACAGAACCCACAACTTCTGAATTCTCACACCGAGAATACCAAGGTAGCCATTGTGGTGTGTCCTTACTTAGTTCGTGGATCAAGTTAGACTCGATTGGGTTCGTGAAGGCTGTGTTTGTTGGCTGTACCGGTCGTTACGTTTGAGTGTACTGTACTTGAATGCTTGTAGATTGATCGAGGGATTTGTGAAGAATGGTTCTTCAAAGGTATGCATCCTCTACCCTTTGTATCATCGTTTAGCATGCTGTAATTTCTATATATGCATGACCTGTTAGTTTCTGTTTTTAGACTGTAATTGTTTGTGTTCAAAGGAATTTAGAATGATCCCTTCCACTGCTCACAGAAATCCTCGTGTTTGATTTCCTTCAATTGGTATCAGAGCCAGGTTGTTATTATATTCCAAATACCATTTCTGTTTTGAACTTCTTTTATAGTCGTGGTGGGTTTTAAGTTTGTTCTGCATTGCGTTTAAGAGTTAAATGTGTTTGTGGTTGTGTTCATGAATGTTTATGGGTGCCTCTATCTAAAGTTTTCTTTAAGTTTACAAAGTGTTAATTTGTAAAAGCCCCTGCATTTTTGGGCATAATTAACAAGCAATAGAGTTTGTAATTCAAAGTTTTGAAGTTTATTGAGTCATTCATGATGAAGTTTCGAAGCATAGAGATGCGGTTCTCATCGAGGAAGAAGAACAAAGGTTGGTCATATCGTGTAGCCTAAGGTAAACAATCGTTGAGATTTGGCTAAACAATTATGTATAAAAGTTCTGTGCGATTGTGTAGTATATACTAAACTATGCTAAATGATGGGGTAAAGAGTTTGCTTTATCGCGTAGTGTTGGTTGCTTGATCGCGTGGATGCTAGAGGTAAACAATCGCATAGAGCATTTTATGCTCATCGTTTAATAAAAGGTGCGTACACTAAATGATCCTGTAGTTCAGCATGCCTCATCGCATAGTTACTGACTACATGATCACCTGGTATACGATAACTTACGCTTGCTCAGTGATCGTTTAGACAATTATGCTTCACCGTATCGTTGTCGTTTAGTCGATCGCTTACGGCTTGTGTTGCATGATGCGCGTTGCACGATCGCGTGCCTTCATGCTTCATTGCATAGTTAAAGGTACACGATCATTGCTAAACGATTGTTTAAGCTTAGGAAGCATTGGTAAACGATTGAGTAAAGAGTTTACTCTCTCGTATAGGCAATCATAAGGATTTGGTACACAATCAAAGAGACGCATTTCTTCGCCCGAACGGTTCAAGACCCAGTTCGCCTGTTTGAACCGGAGACTCATTGTGCTGTGTAATAGTTAGCTTTGTTTTTTTTTTTTTTTTTTTTTTTTTTGAGGATTTAAGGCTAATTATCCCGGTCCATCAATTTTATTTTATATATATGAGATGTATGTTGTTTATATGCCATAATGTATGACATATAGATTTAAATCCGATCTTAGGTTATGCATTTTATTCGTGCATCATATATTATAAGTGTTATAATATAGTTTTTGGCATGATGAAATTACAAGAAAGCATGTGCATGCATCATGAAATATATGAGTTATATTTATGCATGTAGTAAGCATATTCATGCATCATCTTTATATTATAAGAGTTATAGTATAAGGGTGTATGGAAGCATGTATGCTTGGTTCGTTGCTTTATTATATAAGTGTTATATAAAAT
The DNA here is from genome assembly GCF_009727055.1 of Benincasa hispida. Lineage (NCBI taxonomy): Eukaryota > Viridiplantae > Streptophyta > Magnoliopsida > Cucurbitales > Cucurbitaceae > Benincasa > Benincasa hispida. The sequence continues at coordinate 11,219,816 of NC_052354.1, forward strand.
TAGTAATGAATGAACAATGCATAGAGCATGACACTTAGGCTAATTTATAAGAGTTATAAATGCCTTGTATGTGTAGCTTCGCATTGTGTTGGTTTTAGTTGTTTCTTGTTATAAGCGTTATACTGGAAATTAGAACTAAAATCGATAAGAAAGAGTTGCATGCGAACTTAGGCAAACTCATGTTTTAAAAGGGTTTTAAAATTGGATTGAGATAGACCTAAGTTCAAGTTTTAACGAGATTAGATACTAAGTTTAATCTTTTTAAATCGGTTTAATAGCATCAAAGTGATTTCCATAAAAGATTAAATTTGTATTAAATCTATCTATAAGGGACCTTTTATCTAAGGCGGGTTTTGTCTTGGCTGGAGTATTTAACCTAACAGAAATGGAACACCCCTACCTGGTAACCTACCTAGAAAAGTGAATTAGATAGATTTTCTATAAGAATACAACAGTTGATCAAAAACTTCGTTAAAGAGTTTAATGAATGATGATCAAAAGTTGTTCAACTTTCCAAAGTAAGCATTACTTTTTGGCAAACTTAAAAAATTCACTTAGTTAAAATTCTTAGCCATATTTTTTCTAAGTAAACTATACCCTAGGTTATAAAATACTCAGTGGGAGGAAGAGATATATATGATATGTCAATGATTCCGGTCATGTTTCTCCCTGAATGTTTACGCCATGAGATTCATGCTTGGCCTCGTGGTGCCTTTGGAGCATCCCCCTTCGAATGGTGTTTGCATGAGGCAATATCAAGGTGGACGGAGAGAGTATTTATAGTAAGTGGGTGAAGAATGTGTGTCAACATGTCCTGCGGTCTCCTTCATTGGTTCGCACCGTGAGATCTTCTTGCACTCCCTCATGGGGCCATGAGAGTGTCCCCCTTCGGATGGGTTTTGTGCGGTTGGTCAATATCAAGTGAACTCTAGAAATGGATAGGGCCACTTTAGTTTTTGCCCCAATCAGATTTTTTCCCTTTGGATTGGCTGCTTGGGGCAGAGCTCTAGGGCCTAAAATGACTGGTCACACTTACGGGAAATTGTTAAGCAAGTTAATGATTTCTTGATCGAATCAATGATGGCTAGTTGTTATAGGAGTAAGTGTTGTTCTGGTATTAATGGCTTTCTGGTATTAATGGCTGCTTGAGCGGGTCTCAATTCAGATGAAGGATAAATTGACTACCCTTCAGTGGCTTTTGTCCTAAACCTTTGAAGCATCATTGCGAAATTAGATGTCACACGAGGTTCATTTCAGTTTTGCTAAACCGTATTGGATGTTGTTTTTTCAACGAGTATTTGCTAAAACCTAATGTAGGTTAATGTGTTTGTTTTTTCAGCAACATGAATGATTTTCTGTTAGTTGCCTCTTTTAATTTGACCGATTAGATACATTGGAAAGATTCTGTTAAAATATATTTTGTGGTAAACGACCTCGAGTTTTTCATGGTTGAGGAGTGTCCTCAAGTCCCGACCCTTGATCCACCGCAAATTGTTCGTAATGCATATGAGGTGTGGATGAAGACTACTCGAGTTTTTCATGGTTGAGGAGTGTCCTCAAGTCCCGACCCTTGATCCACCGCAAATTGTTCGTAATGCATATGAGGTGTGGATGAAGACTAACTCATTGGCTCGACTTCACATTTTGGCTAGCATACCTGATGCATTGGCCAAAAGGGTTGAGAATATGGTTATTGCACGTGAGATCATGGACTCGTTGCAAGAATTGTTTGAATGTTAGTTCTCACTTCTTGAGCACAATGGGATGGATGACAAAGAAACCAGTAGTGTCAGTTCCCAAAATAACCTCTAATCTTTCTTGAATGTCAAAGGAGTAGAAGAGAAAGCAAGTGTTGCTGACTCTATTGAAGTTCATCGGCGAGAAGTGTTCTCTGAAATGGAACTTAGAGTTTATTTAGGTTCTGATACTGATCCCACTACTCTCCAGAAGAAGAAGAAGTCTAAAGACCGTAAATATGATTTATTTGTCTTGGAGAAGTGTTTGATAGAGAATGTTGATTCTACCTGGATCCTTGATTCAGGTGCTACTTATCACGTTAGTTCTTCCTACTAAAGATTTAGTTCCTGGCAATTGTTGCAAGAGGGAGAGTTGACTCTTCAAGTCGGTACTGGTGAGGTTGTTTTAGCTGTTGCTGTAGACAGGCTGAAGTTATTTTTGGACAAGAAACGTTATCTATTACTAGATAATGTTTTTGTAGTTCCTCATATTAAGAGGAACTTAATCTCAATTTCTTGTCTCATTGACCAAGGTTATACCGTCTCATTTTCTGAGAGTAAAGTGTTTATTTTCAAGAATGGTATGGAGATTGGTTTTGGTTTCATAGAAAATAACTTGTATGTACTAAGGTCGTTAGTCATAAAAGTCTTGCTTAATACTGAAATGTTCAGTACGACAACAACTGCAAAAAGACCAAAGGTTTCTCCTTAGGAAAACGCCCATCTTTGACATCTAAGATTAGGTCACATCAACCTCAATAGGATTGAGAAGTTGGTGAAATGTGGACTTCTAAAGAGTTTAGAAGAAAACTCCTTGCTGGTATATGAATCATGCCTTGAAGGCAAAATGACCAAACGATCTTTTTCTGGAAAAGGTTATAGAGCCAAGGAAACCTTGGAACTTATATATTCAGACCTCTGTGGTCTGATGAATGTTAGAGCTCGATGTGGGTATGAATATTTCATCTCTTTCATAGATGTTACTCAAGATATGGGTTTTTATACCTAATGCAACGTAAGTTTGAAGCCCTTGGCAAGTTCAAGGAGTATAAGGCTGAAGTTGAAAACTTGTTAGGTAAGAAGATAAAAACACTATGATCTGATCGTGGTGGAGAGTATATGGACCTCGAATTCTAGAACTATATGATAGAACATGGAATCACGTTCCAACTCTCGGCCCTAGATACACTTCAGAAGAATGGTGTATCAGAAAGGAGAAATAGAACCTTGTTAGACATGGTTCGGTCTATGATGAGTTATGCTCATCTTCTAGAGTCGTTTTGGGGATTTACAGTGGAGACTGCATGTTATATTTTGAACAACGTTCCCTTGAAAAGTGTTTCTGAAACACCTTTTAAGCTGTGGAGAGGTCGTAAAAGTAGTTTACGCCACTTCAGGATTTGGGGATGTTCGGCCCACGTGCTAGTGGCTGACCCAAAGAAGTTGGAACCACGTTCAAAAGTTTGCCTCTTTGTAGGCTACCCCAAGGAAACAAGGGGTGGATACTTCTATGATTCGAGTGAAAATAAGGTGTTTGTGTCGGAAAATGCCATCTTCTTGGAAAAAGACCACATCAGGGATCATAAACCACGAAGTAAGCTTGTTTTACATGAGATTTCTGGTGAGACTACTGAGGATTCAACTAGAGTTGTTGGACAGACTGACAGATCAACAAGAGTTGTTGAGGTTGGTTCATCTAGTCAACCATCTCAAGAGTTGAGACTGCCTCGATGTAGTGGGAGGGTTATGAACCCACCGGAACATTACATGGGTTTGATTGAAGCCCAAAACACCATATCTGATGATGGAATCGAGGATCCATTGTTTATAAGCAAGCAATGGAGGATGTTGACAAAGATGAGTATATTAAAGCCATGAACCAGGAAATAGAGTCTATGTACTTCAATTCTATTTGGAAAATTGTGGATAAGCCTGATGGGATAAAACCTATAGGGTGTAAGTGGATCTACAATGGCTTATACTCAGGTCAAGGGAGTGGACTATGAGGAAAATTTCTCACTTGTTGTCATGTTGAAGTCTATCAGGATACTCCTGTCCATAGCCATATTTTATGATTATGAGATATGGAAAATGGACATCAAGACTGCCTTTCTTAATGGTAATCTTGAGAAGACCATCTACATGGCTTAACCAGAGGGGTCATTGTTCTAGATCAAGAGCAAAGAGTTTGCAAGGTTAATAGGTCCATTTATGGCCTAAAACAAGTGTCTAGATCGTGGAACATTAGATTTGACAGTGCGATCAAATCGTTTGGCTTTGATAAGAATGTTGATAAGCCTTGTGTTGACAAGAAGATCGTCAACAACTCAGTAGCTTTTCTGGTATTGTATGTGGATGATATCCTACTCATTGGGAATCATGTAAGTTTTCTGACTAACATTAAAAAGTGGCTAGCCACCCAGTTCCAAATGAAAGATTTGGGAGAGGTGCAGTATGTTCTAGGGATCCAGATCATTCGGGATTAAAAGAACAAGAGGTTGGCCTTGTCTCAAGCATCGTACATTGATCAAATGTTGATCAGGTACAGGATGTTGGATTCCAAAAGGGGTTTATGACCCTTTAGGCATGGAATTGTTTTGTCTAAGGAATAGTGTCCTAAGACACCTCAAGAGGTTGAGGAGATGAGATGGATTCCCTATGCTTCAATTGTTGGAAGCTTAATGTATGTAATGTTATGTACTAGACCTGACATTTGTTATGCAGTAGGGATTTTCAGTTGTTATCAGTCCAATCCAGGATTAGATCACTGCACGGTGGTCAAAACGATTCCCAAGTATCTTCGGAGAACGAGGGACTATATGCTCGTGTATGGAGATAAGGATTTGATCCTTACAAGATACACAGACTCTGATTTTCAGACTAATAGAGATTCTCGAAAATTGACATCAGGGTCAGCGTTCACTCTAAACGGAGGGGTTGTAGTTTGGCGAAGCATCTAGCAAGGATGCATCACAGACTCACTATGGAAGCCGAATACGTAGCCGCTTGTGAAGCTGCTAAAGAGGCTATTTGGTTTAGGAAGTTCCTTACAGATTTCGAAGTTGTTCCAAATATGTCTTTGCTGATCACTCTCTATTGTGATAATAATGGGGTTGTGGAAAATTCTAAGGAACCTCGGAGTCATTGTAGGGGAAAGCATATTGAACGAAAGTATCATTTGATTAGGGAGATTGTTCATCGCACTGATGTGATAGTCAGGAAGATTGTCGGAGTACAACGTTGCTAATCCGTTTAAAAAGGCCCTCACGGCTAAAGTGTTCGAGGGTCATCTGAAGAGTCTGTGTCTATGGGACATGCGCCATCTTGTCTAGGACAAGTGGGAGATGATACTGGGTATAGAGTATGCCCTAGTTTATTGTATATTGTACTTGTTTTTCATGTATTGTACATTAGTCTCCTGAGGCATTAGGACAAGTGGGAGATTGTTGGGATTGGTGTCCTAATTCTCCCGGAGTCTCGTAGTTTGTAAACATTGTACACATTGTTATCAATAAAATAAGAGTTATTTTATTTGCATTTATTCATATCCAATAAACAAAGATCCGTGATTATTGTATGTAAACTTAAGCATGTATATGAGATATACAAGTGGATCATGCCTTAAGTAATAACTTAAATGGTCTGTAGTAGAAGGATTAAAGAGGGATACCTTATCCTGATGACACTACGGATACGACCGGCTTTGTAGAGGTTTACAAGTGTTGTGAACTACTACAGATGGTATGATCCTGACCATTCATGAGACATGCGAGCAGGGGCGTCCTATACAAAGAGTTTGTATAAGACCGGACCATAAGATGATTCGTTTCTTTATATAACGCCATTGATAATTGAGATTTACATCTCACTAAAACGACCATAGGTGACATGACTTTAATCCTGAGTGTTTTGGGAATTCCTGCCTGTGAGGGAGATCCTTTGATTAGTATGGGTGAGAGTGGCCAGATTGCCAACTCAACAAACCTACCTTTTTAGGGAGTTGTCTGATTGGGGAGCTGGGAACTCAGTTACACAAGACGGAATTCACTCATTCCCCAAAGCAGGGATAAGTAGATAGATTGATCCTTTAAGGGCTGATTCTGGGTCTTGAACATAGTGGCCACAACCTCTTTTTGGAAGAGAGGACTCAATTATAGTAAGACTATGACTTATTGTTCATTAGAGGAATCAGTGATACTTAAGGAGTTAGATGTAACTACAGAGGCAAAACGGTAAATTGGCCTAGCTGTACTTACGAGCGATCTGTGAAGGGTTTGCACTGTTGATTGGTTAATATGGACACAAAAATATATCAGTAGTGAAAAGAGTGCAGCTGTCAGTCTTTAATGGAGTGCTCGGCAGTTAACAGATGGTGGATCCCATGACTAAAGAGTTTAGTCAATTATTCACATACCATTGGAGTTTCAAGCTATAGGTCCATAAGGTCCCATTGGTAGCTCAATGGGTTGAAGTTGAGAATCGGATTTTGGGGTTGATTTGAAGTGTTCAAATTAACAAGAGGAAATTCAATTAGATATGATATAATTGGTGTGATGTATGGGATACATCAAGAGGAGGAATTGATATAAATATGATTTATATCAACTACCATAAAATAGGAAAAAAACTATGGTTTGTATGTTTCATGAGATGAAATATCAAAACTATAAGTTAGAAATATAATATGATAAGTTGTTTATCATATTTATTTATAATATATTAATTATATGATAATTATTTCTTTTTCTCTAATAACCGATTGAGTGGGAGGTTATTGGTAGTTTTATGGTAACCGTGAGATAAAAGAAAAATTGTTTTCCTAATTTTTAGAAGTTACTTGATTCGGAAAGTTCTCATGGATAAACTATCAAGTGAAAGAGTTTCACTAAGTGATAGCATTGAGAGACTACACAATCAGCTAAGTGATCGCTTACCTTTGACTATACGATAGTTAATTAGCTGATCATTGCTACACGATCGAGTGACTAAGTCTATGCGATAGGCTGTCGTTTGCTAACTGATCGAGCACATCGTCTATACGATAGACAACATCTTATCTTCCACTTGCTTGATCGTTTACTCGACCGTAGTCCTTCAATTTCTTTCTTAAGCCAAGATCATACAGAGCCCACAACTTCTGGATTCTTACACCGAGAATACCATGGTAACCATTATGGTTGTGTCCTCACTCAGTTCATGGATTGAGTAAGACTCGATTGGGTTCATGGAGGATGTGTCCATTGTGTTCGTGTTTGTTGGTTATACCAGACGTTGCGTTCGAGTGTGCTATTCTTGGACGTTTGTAGATTGACCGAGGGATTTGTGAAGAATGGTTCTTCAAAGGTATACATCCTCTATCCCTTGTATCATCGTTTAGCATGATGTAATTTCTGTATATGCATGACCTGTTAATTTCTGTTTTTAGACTGTAATTGTTTGTGTTCAATTCGAATGAAATTTATAACAATCCCTTCCGCTGCTCATGGAAATCCTCGTATTTGATTTCCTTCAAGAGTGGCTAGATCGCTGACTAAACAAGCCTACCATTTTGGGGATTCGTCTGATTGGGGAGCTGGGAACTCAGTTACTTAAGATGGAATTCACTTCTTCCAAGAAGCAGGGGTAAATAGATAAATTACTCCCTTAAGGGCTAATTCCGGTTCTTGAACAATGTGGCACCACACCCTCTCTTGGCCCGAGAGGGTTTAGTCATAGTGGAACTATAATCTATTGTTCATTAGAGGGATCAGTGGTACTTAAGGAGCTAGATATAACTACAGGCGCAAAACGGTAATTTGGCCCAGCTGTACTTACGAGCAATTTGTGAAGGATCATCGTACGATTGATTGTAATATCCAATGGACACAGAAATATATCTGTAGTGCGAAGATTGTAACTTTCGGACTTTAGTGGAGTGTCCGACAGTTAACGAATGGTGGATAATGTGATTAAAGAGTTTAATCAGTTATTCACGTACCATTGGAGCTTCAAGGTACAGGTTCATAAGGTCCCCTTGGTAGCTTAATGGATTTAAGTTGAGAATCAATTTTTAGGTTAATTTGAAATGTTCAAATTAACAAGAAGGAATTTGATTATATATGAGATAATTAAATTATAAATGATATAATTGATATAATGTATTCGATACATTATTGTTTAATTGGAGGAATAAATATTTGAATATGATTCAAATTTATTTTCTATGAATAAGATTCATAATTATTAAATTTAATATAAATATGATTTATATTAAATGCCTTAAAATATAGAAAAAGAACTATGGTTTATATATTGTATATGATGCAATATTAAAACTATAGGTTATAAATATAATATGATAAGTTAGTTATCATATTTATTTATAATTTATTAATTATTTGATAGTTAAATCCTTTTTCTCTATAACCACCCTTAGTGGGTAGCTATTCAGTTTTTTGTGGCAAAAATCGGATATATGAAATATGATTTCATTATTCCAAAAGAGAAAAATTTCACTATCGAGTAAGCAATCGAGTATCTATATGACAACATTAAGAGCCTATGCGATAGACAAGTTTCTCTAAACGATCAAGAGCCTTTGCTAACTGATAGCCTTGTTTCTACTTGATCATCTTCCTTCTTCAACTCTAAACTTCCCTCTAAGCAAAATTAGCCAAAGCCCACAACTCTTGGATTCTCACACCGAGAATACTAAGGTCATCAAGTGGTAGTGTCCTACTTTTGGTTCAAGTTTTTCGTTGCTGTTTGCTACTGTTCGAGGAGAGTTCTTGACTTGTTTGAACGCATTTATGAATGAGTACGATCGAAGGATTAACTTGAAGAATGGTTCTTGAAAGATATAATCTCTAAAATTTGTTTTTATTTCAAAAGCATGCTATAATTTAAGTTTTATGCATAATCTACTCATGTTGACTGTAAATGTATGCGTTCAATCGAAATAAGATTTAGACGATTCGCTTCTACTCATAGATTCTCTGTAAATAGAGTTCCTCCACATGAATAATTAATTAAACTCTTTAATTACATTATTCGCCATCTGTTAATTGTCGGGCACTCCACTAAAGACTGAAAATTTCATTTTTCACACTACAGATATATTTCTATGTCCATTGGATATAACCAAGCAACAGTACAATGACCCTTCACAAATTGCTCGTAAGTACAGCTAAGCTAAATTATCGTTTTGCCCCTGTAGTTACATCAAACTCCTTAAGTACCACTGATCCCTCTAATGAACAATAGATTATAGTCCCACTATGACTAAACCCCTCTCAGGCCAGAAGATGGTGTGGCTCCACATTGTTCAAGACTCGGAATCAACCCTTAAGGGAGCAATTTATCTACTTATCTCTACTTCGGAGAAGGAGTGAATTCCATCTTGTGTAGTTGTGTTCCCAACTCCCCAATCAGACGAATCCTCAAAATAGTAGGCTTGTTGAGTCAGTGATCTAGCCACCCTCACCTATACAAATCAAAGGACTGTCCTCATATACAGGAGTTCACAACTCACTCAGGATTCAGGTTATGTTACCTATGGTCTACTTGGTGAAATGTAAGTCTCTATTATGAACGACGTTATATAATGAGACTAAACATTTCATGGTCTAGTCTTATACAAACTCTTTTATATAGAATATCCTCGCTCGCATGTCTAATACATGAATGATCACAATCAGATCATTTGTAGCAATTTACAACAATTGTAACATCTACAAAGTGGGCCATACTTGTTGGTCTATGACTTATTGTTCATTAGAGGGATCGGTGATGCTTAAGGAATTAAATGTAACTACAAAGGCAAAATGATAATTTTGGCCCAACTGTAGTTATGACCAATTTGTGAAGGGTCGTCGCACTGTTGACTGGTTATATCCAATGGAAATAGAAATACATCTGTAGTGCGAAGAGTGCAACTGTCGGTCTTTAGTGGAGTGAACGTCGGTTAATGGATGTTTAGTAATTTAATTATAGGAATTTAATTAATTATTCAAATACCATTGGAGCTTCAATCTACAGGTCCATAAGGTCCCCTTTGTAGCTCAACTGAGATTATTGAGAATTAATTTTGGATGAATTTGAATTGTTCAACTTAATTGAGGGAATTAATTATATATGATATAGTTAATCTAAATTAATTATATGTGATATAATTAATGTAATGTATTTGATACATTATAATATAGAGTTTATTTTGAGAGGAATTAAATATTTGAATATGATTCAAATACTAATTATCTGTATTGAATTTATATAATTAAATTTAATATGAATTGGATTTATATTAAATATCATGTATTATTGAGAGAAATTAATACTATAGGTTATATTGTATTTGATAAATATTAAAACTATAGATTATGTGTTATATTTGATATAACATATAGTTTAATATATGTATATGATAAGATGGTTATCATATATATATATATATTATA
>NC_052354.1:11234444-11238294 GCF_009727055.1 Benincasa hispida
CTATATGATAGCAGAGGTTCATCTCCCACTTTCTTATCGTCTACACGACGTGTTCTCCTCCATCCTCTACCAAACTCACCAGAGCCCACTCTGTGGGTTTTTAACTCCGAGAATACCCGGGTTTCTCTTATGGTGGTGTCGTCCCTGTGGTAGTGTTCGTGTGCATTCTGATCGTACTGTTACAGTCGATATACTCGCCGGCTGCTGGTATCGGTGGGAGGTTTTCTGCTGCTTATGGTTCAGACATACGAAAAGAGTGTTCATCTGGTATGAACCTTTTTCCTTGTTAATTACTTTTTCTAAGCATGCCGATAATTAGATTTATTGGCATAACTGTATGTATTGAATGTATATCATTTTGTGTTTCGGTCACAGTGAAATCGGAGTGATCCGAGCACGCTCATGGAACTCTCGGTATGAGATCCTTCAATTGGTATCAGAGCTAGGTTTCTGATACTCTGATTTCATCTGTTGCAACGAAATAACATATATATTCATAGTGGGTGCATTTCTACGTTGTTTTAAATGTTAATTCTGTTGTGGATGTACCAGATTAATGGATAATTTCGGGATGAATTTCCTAGGTTTTTTTAATTCCTTTTACATTTGCGGTTGTTTGTAAAGGCCCCTGCATTTTTTGGGCATAAATAATCGTAATCGAGTCCGTATTCAAAATGTTTGAAGTCTTGAGTCGTTCATCGAAGTTCTGGGCAAAGGTTTCGGCTCTTCGAGGAAAGAGATTATCTCGGGTTGATCGCATCGTGCAGAAGAGGTTCTATGTGATCGTTGTCCATCGCATCGTGAAGATGGACTATGCGATCGTGCTTGAACGCATCGGTTGAACGATGGGGTATGCAATCAAGAGTTGATCGTATCATTTTGACGATCGGGTACGATGCAATCGCTGAGTATCGCTTAATGCGTAGGTGCGCTAGACAATCGTTTAGGTCAGCAAGCTTCATCACTTAGTAACTGACTAAACGATCGCTTAACATCGCAAGGTAAATCGTTTATCTGGTCGCATGCATCGTGTAGACGATGAGACGCTCACGTATCGTTTAAAGCGCGCGCGCTAAACGATCGTTTAGGTCAGCAAGCTTCATCGCTTAGTAACTGACTAAACGATTGCTTAGTAACGTAAGGTAAATTGTTTACCTGTCGTCGCGCTACACTATCACATAGACGATCAGGCTTCGTAGTTTTGTTGTCGTTTACGCGATCATTTACTTATGCTTCTATCGTTTAATTCATGTTAAACGATCGTCTACCTGCTGGAGTTTGCTACACGATGAAGACCTCCTGGCGGTTCAAGACCCGGTTCGCTTGTGAACCGGTTTGCTCGATGAAAAATGTAATAGCTAGGGTTTTTTCATTCCTGTTTTTGTAAAGGCTCATCCCGGTCCATTAACCCTTTGTTTATTACATGCGATGTATGTTTTTTATATGTCATATTGTATGTACATATAGTAAATCCCACCTTAGGTTATGCAATGGTCATGCATCATCTCTTTATTGTAATTGTTATAATTTAGAGAAGCATGATTTAATTATGTAAGAGCATGTTCATACATCATATAAAGATGGTGCCTTTATTTGCACAGCAAATCTGGAATCGAATTTATATGTGCTAAGGCCGTTAGCCATTAATTCCCTCCATAATACTGAAATGTTCAGAACTGCCATAACTCAATCAAAACGTCGACGAATTTCTCCAAAAGAAAATGCCCAACTTTGGTATCTCCGTTTAGGGCACATCAATCTCAATAGGATTGAGAGATTGGTAAAGACTGGACTTCTAAGTGAGTTAGAAGAAAATTCTTTACCTGTGTGCGAATCTTGCCTTGAGGGTAAGATGACTAAAACAACCTTTTACTGGAAAAGGTTATAGAGCCAAGAAGCCTCTTAAATTAGTAAATTCTGACCTTTGTGGTCCTATGAATGTGCAAGCCCGAGGTGGCTATGAGTATTTTATTAGTTTCACTGATGATTACTCAAGGTACAGGTATGTTTATCTTATGCAACGAAAATCTGAATCCTTTGAAAAGTTCAAAGAGTTCTAGGCTAAAGTTGAAAACACATTAGATAGACAGATTAAAACACTTCAATCGGATCGAGGTGGAGAGTTTTTGGATTCGACATTCCAGGACTATTTGATAGAACATGGACTCATTTTCCAACTCTCAGTGCTGGGTACACCTCAGTAGAATGGTGTATCGGAGAGGAGAAATAGGACCTTGTTAGACATGGTTCGTTCATGATGAGTTACGATTTCTTACCAAACTCGTTTTGGGGTTTTGCAGTGGAGACTGCGGTGTACATACTCAACTGTGTTCCCTCTAAGAGTGTTGCAAGAACACCTCTGGAGATGTGGAACAGGCATAAAGCTAGTTTACATCACTTCCACATTTGGGGTTGCCCTGCACATATGCTTGAGGCTAATCTCAAGAAGTTGGAACCACGGTCGAGATTGTGCCTCTTTATAAGCTACCTCAAAGGTACACGAGGGGGTTATTTTTATGATTCAACGGAAAATAGGGTGTTTGTTTCAATAAATGCTACTTTCCTGGAGAAGGATCATATAAGGGAGCACAGTCCACGAAGCAAAGTCGTGTTGCGTAAGCTTTCCAATGAAACTACTGAAACTTTAACAAGAGTTGTTGAAGAGCCTGTGACATCAACAAAACTTGTTGATGGGAGTTCATCTAGTAGGTCGATTCCACCTCAAGAGTTGAGGGAACATCGACGTAGTGGGAGGGTTGCGAACCCACCCATTCGCTATCTGGGTTTCACAGAAATCCTTGCTATGGTAGTAGATGGCGACGTTGAGGTTCCGTTGTCTTATCAGAAGGCAATGGAGGATGTTGACCTGGTTGGTGACATTGATGAACCTTATGTTTACAAGAAGATCATCCACACTTCAGTAGTCTTCTTAGTTTTGTATGTAGACAACATCCTACTTATTGGGAATGATGTAGGTCTATTGACTGCAGTTAAGAACTGACTAGCGACCCAATTACAAATGCAAGATTTAGGAGAAGCTCAGTTTGTTCTAGGTATACAGATCTTTCGGGATCGTAAGAACAAAGTGCTAGCACTGTCCCAGGCATCGTACATTGACAAGATGTTGCTCAAGTACTCGATGCAGGACTCTAGAGGGGCCTACTGCAGTTCAGGCATGGAGTCACTTTGTCTAAGGAAATGTGTCCTAAGACGCCTCAAAGGTTGAGGAGATGAGACAGATCAGTCTAACCCAGACCATCTTAATGTTGCTGACCCGTTTACAAAGGCTCTCATGGCTACAATGTTTGAGGGTCATCTAAGGAGCATAGGTCTACAGGATAGCCCACGGTTGGACTAGGGCAAGTGGGAGATTTTCTTGTACTGGGCTTTTATGCCCTAGTTTATTATTTTGTACTAAGTTTTTGTACATCCCACTTCGCTTTAGGACAAGTGGGATATTGTTGGGGTTGGTGCCCTAAAATCTCGTGGCTTGTAGTCTGTAAATAGTTTGTACAAATATTTGTGTTGTTAATATATGATATTTACTTCACATCTTGTATTTTTGCTCAGTTGTTTGTTTTATTTGCTTTACCACAAACCAATAAACATAAAATCCCTGGTTATCTGTATGTGACTCAAGCATGTATGTGGTGACATACAAGTGGATCATATCTTGAGTGATAACCAAAATGGTCTGTAGTATATGGATAAAGGAGGGAAACCTTATCCTGGTAATGCTATGGACGCGACCCGCTTTGTGGAATGGTCACAACTGTTGTGACTTGTCACAGATGGTCTGATCCTGATCATTTGTGTTGGGGACATGCGAGCGGAGGCGTCTTATACAAAG
>NC_052354.1:11239629-11333588 GCF_009727055.1 Benincasa hispida
CTCTAAATGATCGTATACGTTTTTACTAAACGATCGTTCAGTCTTTCATACACGATCGTGTAGCTCTACTATACGATAAGCATTTCCGCTATACGATAGCAGAGTTTCATCTCCCACTTGCTTATTGTCTATACGACGTGTTCTCCTCCATCCTCTATCAAACTCACCAGAGCCCACTCTTTGGGTTTTTGACTCCGAGAATACCCGGGTTTCTCTTGTGGTGGTGTCGTCCCCGCGACATTGTTCGTGTGCGTTCTGATCGTGCTGTTGCAGTCGACATACTCGCCGAGTGCTGGTAGATCGGTGGAGGTTTTCCACTACTTAAGGTTTAGACATACGAAGAAAGTCTTCATCTGGTATGGACCTTTTTCCTTGTTAATTACTGTATTATGAGCATGCCGATAATTAGATTTATGGCATAACTGTATGTATTGAATGTATATCATTTTGTGTTTCAGTCACTGTGAAATCAGAGCGATCTGAACGCGCTCATGGACTCTCGGTATGAGATCCTTCATGTTGTAATTTATTATTATGCATAATTATTGTTCTATGTAAATTTAATCATGTGAAATTTGAAATTACGACAATCTCGCTTCCGCTGCGGACCTCATAGTTCCTTTATTAACATCCATTTGTGACATCAAAATATTATCTTGTAGAATATTTTCCTTATCTAGAAATATCTGTCTGTGATATTTAGTCTGATTTATTTCTTTTTTGAAGCGCGGCTTTTTAGTCCAAATAAGGACTTATTTACTTTGATTGGATTCAATTATTTAAAGTGAGTTTTGCAATCCTTTTAGGATTGCCGCATTTGTTTAATTGAGCAAGATGTTTTCTGTATTTTGGTCAAATTATTATACGTCATGTTATTGCTCGTTTGCTCACTATTCCACTGTGCATGTGCTTCATTTATTGAGTGCAACACTTTAAAGAGTTTCAAGGTCTTAGGGGGAGCCTAAGCCATCGCTGACAGAGAAGGGATTCTTAGTCTTAGGGGAATCCTAAGACTTAGCTTCAGAGAATGAGTTCTCTATCTTAGGAGGACCTAAGATTTGTCAGCAAAGGGAGTTTGCTGATCCAAGAGGAAGATAATCAAGTTGAGAGGAGTCTCACACACTATCGGATGCCGAAGTATGAGACGCTAATATTAACATGCTTAGGGGGAGCCTAAATTCAATTGAAAGGGAGTCTCACATATAGAGGGAGCCTAGGTGACGTGTGAGTTAAGATCTATATGAGCCACTATAGTAGTTAGTGTATTACAAATAAGTACTACGTTATAAACTGCTTAACTCTTTAATGTTAGTAGATTATCTTTCCTAGGTACTCTGCCCCCCAGATGTAGGTGTTTATTATCGAACTGAGTTACCAATTGTTGTGTGTCTTTACTTGTTTACTTACTGTTGGTATTTTTATCGTTATAGTTGTTGTCAGTGCTTTCTGTTTAACATCCACATATCAAGTGACGAGTCATCCTATTGCCTTTTTCATAGATAATCATGGAACGTTTGAATTAAATAATTAGTATAGGATTCATTAACAAGTAAACTTTACTTATAATAAGTATTAAAAGAGATTGTCCTATTTTTTTTAAAAAAGGTACAAAGAGGGTGTAAATCTAGCATATAATATATTAAATTAAATAAGTTTGAAGAATCAAATTATCACTATATTTATTCCTTTTTCTACTTCTTCTTCCAAGTGCAGGATAACCCCAAGGGGTTGCGGGTATTTTTCTACCCATTGGGGCCCTCCCTTTACCACCCCCATGGGGATGGTCTACAGGGTTCATAACTACTCCTCTTACTACAGGACGCTTACCTAGCCAACATTTAGATCCGGCTCTACCCAAACTTTTCTGGTTTACCCTAACATTCCCCACTTGTTCGACTGTTACTGAGTAATTTTTGGATATCAAACGGACCTCCCCAGAAGGTAATTTTAATGTGGCCGATTTTCCCTCTTTTGCAATCAGTTTCGCTACAGCACCTGCTGCTCTAGCTAATTGTCCCCCCTTCCCAAGTGTGATTTCTATGTTATGTATGGCCGTGCCTAAGGGCATATCGGTTGAAGTAGATTCTTCTTTTTGATCAATCAAAAACCCTTCCCAAACTGTACATAACGAGTAGCATTCACGTTAAAATCGACAAAAAGAGAATAATATAACAATTTTAATTACTAAAAAAGAAACACAATTGTAGACAATAGAGTCAATATAAATATGAAATCTAAAGATGATAAGCAAGCATGTACCTAGCATAACCAAAATCCAAAATAAACTTAAAAAAAAGGAAATATTAAAAAAAAATGTTAAAGTTAAAGCAAAACATATAAACCAATGCTAATCGTTTTTAAAACCAAAATTTTTTCATTAGACCGTAGAAATAATGTAGTTTTAAAAGGTGATATATATATATATATATATATATATATATATATAAAATATTTTGAGTAGAGTGGAAGGTTTTAACTTTATGATTATACAATAAGATTCCAATATTGTATAAGACAATGAATGTCAAAATTTTTGAACTAGATAATTTTCACAATAATATAAGTTAAGAATAACATAATTTAACCCTTGATGTTGATTAGCGTAAGGGATTGAATTTCTTTGTATTAGCATTCTTTTATAACTTAATTAGGTTTCTTGGTGAAAAGAAAAGAACTACATAATGAGACAGAGAGAAGAGTAATCTCTATGGTCGTTTTATTTTTATATAGACACCTCTCATCAAGGTGTTTAATTAGGGAATTATCTTTTACTTAATTGATCCAATAAAATAATAGGCCTAAAAGATAAAATAACAAATAATATACATGGACCATATTAATGATAATATTAAATTTAAACAAAATCTAACATTTTTCTACTCTACCCATTTGATGTTATTTGCTACATAAGTTTATAAACATAATGTGTAGAG
This sequence comes from Benincasa hispida, assembly GCF_009727055.1. Lineage (NCBI taxonomy): Eukaryota > Viridiplantae > Streptophyta > Magnoliopsida > Cucurbitales > Cucurbitaceae > Benincasa > Benincasa hispida. Next base: position 11,242,563 of record NC_052354.1, read on the forward strand.
AAGATAATTTTTTTTTTTAAAATTTTCATATCATGATATTATCAATATCAAGTCAAAGAAAGTACTAAGAATCATGATGACGGTCATACATCATTGCATTGACATACTCCCTTCCATATATCACAAAAATAGTTCTTTATCTAGCATGATTTATAATCAGATAATCAATAATGGTACAACAATAAGTGTCTTTATCAAAGACAATGTTCTATTTGATTTACGTAATTCATTTATGTATATACCAATCATAAGAAATGAAACTATAAGATAAAATCAGAAACGCTAAATAAATGAGTTTAGAGTCTCAAATAACATAATCGTAATATCAACAATGGTATCCATTAATGCCCATACGTTCGATAATTCATTGAATTTCTTTAGGTGGCAATCCTTTAGTTAGTTGATTCACAATCATAAGGTTAGTGGTAATGTATTCAATTGACACCCTTTGTTTATGAAATTCTTCTTTAACAACAAAGTGGTTTAACTTCATATATTCGACACCATTAGAATATTTATCGTTTTTTAGAAAATTTTTAGTGGCTTGACAATATTGTCGACAATTCCAAGTCCTAAAATAAAGTTGCACAACCATAAACCATTAACTGTACCTCAAAGCATGCTACAAATTCAGTTTTCATAATGGACGCAATGATGATAAATTATTTCTAACTTTTTTCATGAAATTGCTCCTCCATATAATAGGAGCAAATGACCAAATGTGGATTTCCATGTATCCACATACCCTAAAAATTTGAATTTGAATATCCAATCACCTTAAGATGATCAGATCTTCTGTAAGTAAGCTATAATCCTTTGTTCCTTGCAGATACCTTAACACTTTATTTGCAACTTTCCAATGATTCATTTTTGGATTACTTTGATACCTGTTCAGCATACCGACAACAAAACTGATGTTTCGTCTAGTACAAGTTGTATATACATTACGCTTTCGATAATGGACGCATAAGGATCAATGGTTTTCATTAGATTTTGTTCCAATTCATTATTTGGACATTGCAAGAGACTAAACTTATCTCCCTTCTGAATTTGAACAATGAGCATTTATATCTCCATCTTAAATCTCTCCAAAACTTTATTATTATATTCTTTTTGAGACAATCCTAACAATTCATGTGCGCGATCACGAAATATTTCAATTTCAGTCACATAGGATGTCTCTCCCATATCTTTCATTTTAAAGTTTTTAGAGAGAAATTCTTTGGTTTGACATAATAAACCAAAGTAATTAATAGCTAACAAGATGTCATCAACATACAGAACAAGAATTATAAACTTAATCCCATTGATCTTTAGATATGTACATTGATCAATGAAGATTTCTTTAAATCCGAATGATGTGATGGTATCATTAAACTTAAGATACCATATTGTTAGGAAGTTTTTTTAAATCCATATATTCCTTTCCTTCAATCACAAAACCTTCTGATGGATCAATGAACAATTCATTTAAATTCCCATTTAGAAAAGAAATTTTCAAATCCATTTGATGAAGCTCTAAGTTATGACGAGTAACTAAAACCATAATAATTCTTAATGAATCTCTTTTAGAGACTAGAGAAAAAAATCTCTTTATGGTCAATACTATCTTTCTGAGTATAATCTTTGGCAACGAGGCTAGTCTTGTGTTGTTCGATATTGTTATTTGAGTCACCTTTGGTCTTAAAAGATCCATTTACACTTGACTCTTTTACTTCCTTTAGAAAATTCTACAAGGTCCCAAACCTCATCATAATCTATTGATTTTAACTCTTTTTTCAGGCATCTAATTGACCCATTTGGTAGAATCGTCACTTTTAATGGCTTGTGAAAACGAAGTTGGATCATAATCAATACTTAAGTTAAATTCCGACTCATGTAAATAAACCACATAATGATCAGAAATAACTGATCTTCTTTGTCTTACAGATCTTCTTTTCTTGTGGTTCTTCAATTATAGGTTCACTCATTATAATATCATTATATGGTGTTTGATCATTAATTTCTTCTTCTTATGGATTTTTAACAAAGTAAACAACTACAGAAACAACAACTTGAAAAGAAGTTATAAACGAAGAAATTTACACCCTAACTTCTTGAATTTTCACTATACGTGGTTCCAAACTCCCACTAATTTTGCCATTTTCAATGATCATTATATTTTTCAGTTTCAACTATTCTCGTACCGTGGAATCACTAGTTGTTATTGAATTTTGTTTTTTTTCAAGTGGATTATAAATTCTTACTTTCGCTTGGCAACCCCAAACATGTAGGTGCCTTAAACTATTTTTTCTTTTTGTCCACAGTTCAAAAGGTGTCTTTGGAACTGGCTTATTAAGAACTATATTTAATAAGTATTGAGTAGTTCTTAAATCATACATCCACAAAGATATAGGTCAAGATGAATTAATTAACATACTCCTAGCCATGTTCATTAATGTACAATTATGCCTTTCTGCTATACCATTTTGTTGTGGTGTTTCTGACATTGTATATTGAGCACATATGCCATGACTTTCTAGGAATTTAACAAATGGACGAGGGCACTATCCATTCTCATCATATTTTCCATAATATTCACCATCTCTATCAGAACTTATGATTTTCACATTTTTATCTAATTGTTTTTCAACTTTATTGATAAATACCTTCAAGATATCAATTGCTTGAGATTTTTCATGTAACAAGTAGATATATCCATAAAGTGAAAAATCATCAATAAAGATAATGAAATACTTTTCTCTACCAAAAGATGGAACATCAAAACGTCCACAAATATTAGTGTGTATAAATTCAAGGAGCTGTCAACTTCTTGTGGTTACTTTATTAACTGTGTGTTTTGTTTGGTTTCCCTTAATACAATCCACAAACGTTCCAAGATCAGTAAATCAAATCTTCAAGAATTTCATTCTTTACCAAATTTTCAATTCTTTCTTTAGATATGCTCATACCTAGTACTATAAACAAAACATAAGAGCTAAGGTACTTATTAGTATTCCAACAAGTGACTTATCAACTAACTCGGACTGAAAGCAATTTTCTACAAATTTCATAAATTTTTTAGCATTTTCAGTTTTGTAATAGTGGACTTGATATTGTTTGCTATTCATTCACATAAATATTAGGCTTAATCCATTTGATCTTTCCCAAATTTTATAGAAAGATATTTCCCCAGCATTGCTAGCATTAGTAAGTGCAATAGGTTTCTCACTTAAGAGTGTCAAATCAAGATCCAAAACATCAAAATGGAATCAAATTTATCCACACTAATAAGAGAAATTGAGTCCATTAAACTTAAATATAAATGTAGTTTGCAAATGAAGAGAATGTCGAGTTTTATGCTCTAAAACTCGTAAATAGTAAATGTTATTAATTGACCGTCATCAATAAAGAGTTATAGATGTTAATTCAATAAATGTTATTGTTTGTGTTATTTGTCTATTTTGCCTTATAACCATAAATCCAATAAACTAACATCCAAGGCTGCCTTATGAGTCTTGAACTGTATGTAGAGATATATAGGAATCAATGTTCAAGATACAACCTAAAGGGTCTATAGTATATAGGGATAAGGTCGGGTACCTTATCCTGGTAACACTATGGATACGACCCACTTTGTACTTGATACAAATACAATGATCCAACGCGTTCGTGTAGTTGACATGCGAGTTGGGGTATCCTTTGCAATGAGTTTGCATAAGATCGGACCGTGAAATAGTAACCACTATATATAACACCATTAACTAATTAGGTTCCTATTTCAATAGAATGATCTAGGAAACTTAGTCTTAATCTTCTTATGAACTCCTATTCACAAGGACTATCCTTTGATTTGTATGGGTGACGATAGCCAGTTTGCCGACCCAATATACTTACCATTTTAGGGACAAGACTGAGCGGTAAGTTGGGAACATAATTATACAAGATAGAATTCACTCATTCCCGTCTTAAGGGTAAGTAGATGAGTGTTCCCTGAAGTGGTATCTTCAAGACTTGAACAAAGGGTCCTACCCTTTCATTGATCTGAGAGGGGTTTCTGTTTATTGGTTGGACTATAAATAGGTTGTTCATTAGAGGAGCACTAGTACTTAAGTAATCAGAGGTAACCCAAGGGTAAAACAGTAATTTGACCCAATTAGAGTTACGAACACTCGTGAAGGACTAACTTACTATTATTGATCTATAATTATGGACACAAAAATATATCTGTAATGAGAAGAGTGTAGCTATGGGTCTTTAGTGGAATGTACCCACAGTTAACGAATATTGATTAACTTGGTTAATGAGTTTAGCCAATTAATCACATATCGTTGAAGCTTCTGATCTATAAGTTCATCATGTCCCCTTGTTAGCTCACTAGAGGATATTTAAGAGGGATGATTTGAATTGTTCAAATTAATTTAAAGAAACCATGTATTAATGTGATTGATATATAATTGATTATGGATATGATCTATAATTCAAATTAAATCGGAAAGTAATATTTGATAAGATTCAATTAACTAATTCAAAAGAATTAGATTCACAAACAATTAATTAATAGAGAGGTATTGCACATATACATACGATGTTTAGGATAATGAAATAGACATGTACATTAAATTGGATTTAATGCATAAATAGTTATTTAATTAATGTGAAAATTAAATGAAATAAGTGTTATTTAATTGTGATAATTAATTAAATAAGTGTTAATTAATTAATTAATTGTGGAAAAGGGAAATAAGAAAAGGATTAGGAAAAGGGTTTGACCCTTCTCTATATAAAAACCTCCCTATAGTCCATTTGGGACACACTGACAATACACAATACACAAGAGTTATTGTGCAAAATTTTTCCTAAGCCACAAAGAGAATCCTCTCTACTCTCCAAACTCATTTTCTCCTCTCCCTCTCCCAATAGTTGGATACCACCTATCCCTCTATTGGATACCACCTATCCCTCTATTGGAATCCTAGAGAATAACAAGGTTACTCTCATAGTAGTGTTTGAAATTGTTCAAGAAATTGTTCGTGATCAAGATCGTTGGAGGAAACGTTCGTTGGAAATTAAAGAGGATTGTTCGTTAAGCTTGAGAATCTATAAAGGTAAGAATGGTTCTAATCTTTTTCCCTAAAGCATGATATATTACATGTTTATATTTTGTTTTAATTTACTGAATTTGTTTATGTAAAAATCGAATTGTGGAATGCAAGACATTCACAATGCTTTCACTGCGGGATTCGATCCTTTCAATTGGTATCAGAGTCAATTTCTTGCATCAATGTTCTTCGTATTTTTCGAAATAAAATTAGTTTAGAGGTGAGTTTAATATTATGCATTTGGAATGTTTGAATGTCGGTTTGCAAGATCGAATATTTTCGATTTTGGCATGTAGGTTACTTTTAATTTGATTAAATTGTAAGGGCTCGTTGTATTTTTTGGGCAATTTAATTCTTGCTTTGAGTCTATAAGTTTTTGTTGATCGAAAGAGCAACGGTTTCTGAAGAGATCGGGAAGAAATAGAAGTGTTCGAGGCAAGTTTGAAGCCAAAAATGATGTGAACAACAACATTCTGCCGCTCAGCATCGCGATACTATTATTGCAACGTTGTAACACTGAAAGACAGACACGACGCAAAGTAATCTAGCGTTGCAACGCTTGAGTTTCGACGGAGTGCTAGCGATGCGCGCGAGGACGATTCAGCTGCAGCTGTTTTAACCTAATTCCCTTTTTATTATTTAATTAATATTAATTAATAAGTTAATATAATAGTTATATTAATTTAATCAATTAATTTTGCATTATGGTGCCAAAATCGGTCTAATTTTTGCTGCTTAAATTAATTTAGTTATTCATTGGATAGATGTTTAAATTAATCTTCGAATTCATATTACATATTGTATGGCATATAGATTCAAAAATACCCACCTTAGGATAAATATGTAAATGCATTATAAATAAATATAAAGGGTTATATTTTATAGATGCATGATTAAATTAGCATGCACATGCATCATAGTATAAGTGTTATATTAGTGATGTATGATTAATCTAAGCATGTTCATGCATCATACTATATATTAAAATTGTTATAATAAATAGTGGAATGATGTATGTGAATGTTTGTTTTTCATTTATGATTTATATAAGCGTTATATTTATCAAATGAAAATAGAATTTGCATTGATCATGACATTACTTAGATAAATATAATGTTGTATTTAATCGATGTCTTTAGATGCAAATTTATAGGTTTTAATAAAGCAAGTATAAATGTTATATCTTTAATGAGATAGTTTAAAATTTATAATCAAAAGTTGCATGCAAACATAGGTCCAAATTAATTTTAAATAGTTAAAATTAATCAAGCTAGACTTATGTTTTTTCTAATGGAATTAGGAATAGATTAATCTTTTTAATTTGTCTTAATATGATTAAAATGAATTTAATTAAAAGATTAAATTTATAAAATAATTGCCCATAAGGGACCTTTGTTTGAGTAAGGTTCAGTCTAGGAAGAGGTATTTAAGTTGACAGAAACGAAATGCATCCACCTAGAAATCGACCTCGAAGGTAAATTGGGAAAATATTTTATAAGCATGCAATAAATGATTGGTTTTATTAAAAGGGTTTAATAAATTAAATTAAGTATTGTTAAATTATTCAATATAGATGTTATATTGAGCAAATTTAAGGAACTTGTTAGATGAATTCATTAGCTGAGTTTTAAAGTATTGTTAAATTATTCAATATAGATGTTAATTGAGCAAATTTAAGGAACTTATTAGATAAATTCATTAGCTGAGTTTTAACTAAGTATAATAAAATCCTAAAAATATTAGAATACGTTAGTGGGAGGATAATGGTATATGCAATATATCAAATTTTAGCTCTCACGTCCTTACGAGTTCATACCATGAGATTCATGCTCGGCTTCATGTCGCCCTGGGTGCGGTCTCTCTTCGAAAAGTATTTGCATGAGTCAATAATAAGGTGAATAGGGAAAGTGTTTATAGTAAGTGGAAGAGGGGCGCGTGTCAACTTATCCTATGGTCCCCTCCATTAGGTTGCACGGTGAGATTCTTATGGTCTGCCTGCATGTTGTCTTGGAGTGACCATCCCTTCGGAGAGCCTGATCATAGAGGTCGGAACAACACAAACTCTAGCAATAGATAGAGTTTCTTAGGTTAATCTTCAACAGTTGTCTTTCCTTTCGGTAGCCTATTGAAGCATACCTCTGTGATATGAAAATGAGAGGGTCACACTTACGAGATGAATTAAGCTAGTTAATGAATCCTCGACCGAAATAACAATAGCTAAAAACTATAGGAATAAGATTTATTCTGGTACTAGTGATCGGTTGAGATTATCTCAATTCAGGAGAAGAGTAGCTGATCACCCTTCGGTGGCTATTGTTCTAAACCTCGTAAGTATCGTTGCAAAAAATTAAATCAATAGTTTAATTAAGGTTTAATGATTACATGTATTTTTGCTAAATTGATTGGATAATTATGTAATGGGTTAAAACAAATATAAATAATATGGTCAATTGATTATTATATGTTTCACCATGTCTTCCACAGTCATATCTTTGCTTAAAAACAAAAAAAATTAACAGGTGAAAATTATGCGATGTGGAAATCTAACCTGAATACTATTGAGTTTTATGTCCTAAAACTCGTAGTTTGTAAACAATTAAACTTATTCTGAAAATTCAATAAGTTGTTATTAAATATATTTATCGTTTTAGAAATCCAATAAACTAAAAAACTCATGACTATTACATGAGTACTTAACTTTATGTGGAGACATAAAAGTGGATCAGGTCCAAGTAAATAGTCAAAATGGTCTATAGTATACAAATAAGGCAGGGTACCCTATTCTGGTAACACTAACGGATACGGTCCACTCTATAGTTGTTACAAAGAGTTGTAAAATGCTACAGAAAAAGTGATCCCGATTCATACATGTAATGACATGAGGAGTGGGGGCATCTTGTGCAATGAGTTTTCATAAGATCGGACCATGAAATAAGTCACTCTTACTTTATAACGTTGTTTACTGTTTAAGACTGACTTTCAAAGCGATGACCTAGGTAACTTGACCTTAATCCTGAGCTAACTATGAACTCCTGTTTATTTAGGATTATCCTTAGATTTGCATAGGTGAGGGTTGACTCAACAATGTCGGCTCAATAAACCTCTCATTTCAAGGGTAAGACCGGGTAGATAGCTAAGGACATAAGGTGCAAGATGGAATTCACTCCTACCTGCTTTTAAGGATAATAGAGAGGTTGTTCCCTTAAGGTTGACTTCAGGTCTTGAACAAGGGGCCCCACTCTCTCATTGGCTCGAGAGGGACTCGGTTTGATAATTGGATCACAAACAATTGTTCATTAGAGGATCAGTGGGACTTATGGAACAAGAGATAATCTCAGGAGTAAAACAGCCATTTGATCCATCCGTTATTACGAACAAACTATGACGGGTTAACTTACTAATCATGGTTATATCGAGTGGATACAATATATCTACAGTGAGGAAAGTGCAACTCTAGGATTTAGTGGAGTGACCCAGTAGTTAACGAATGAGGGTTAATTCGGTATAAAGAGTTTAGCCAATTAATCTCAGATCGTTGGAGCCCATGATCTGTAGGTCCATGAGGTCCCCTACTAGATCACAAATGGATTAGCCTTAGAGTAGTGTGATAAGTTAATTTGAAATGTTCGAATTAGAATTAAGGGAATTAGTAATTATATGTGATATAATTATACGTTTAATTTTGGAATTAAACAAAATTGGAGAATCAATTAATATTTAAATATGATTTAAATATTAAATTCATGAATAGGGATTCATGATAGTGGAATTGGTGATAAATTAATTTAATATTTGATATTAAATTAATTAGAATTAATTAAATTATTTAATTAATTAATTATTACTAATTTGATTAGATAAATTAATTATTGAACTGATTTTGTAAAATTAATAAATTTTCATTTTTTAAAAGAAAATTAGTTTTGGAAATTAGTTTTGAAATAAAAAAAATTGAAAAGAAATGAAAAATGGAAAAATCCCATGGGATTTTTCCACTTTCCAACTAAGAAGGTTACTCACTTTCCACTTTCCAAATTGAGTCAATCTTTAAAGCATGAGCTGAAATTCATGTAGCAGTAATGTTAGCATGATTGTCATGCAATAAAAAGTGAAGAGGATGAGTGAAAATAGGAGGCAATATGTTGCTAAAGGTCTGAAAATCTGGGTGTTGGCGAAGAGTTCTTTAATTGTTGAAAACCAGAAAGCTTCCTCCAAATTCCCTTCAATTCAAGCTTATTTTGAGTCCCACAACACAATCCAAGGCACCTAGAGGATAGTAAGGAAGACCTTGTGGCAGTTCACGAGCTGAATTCAAGGATATAGCAGCTGAGGATCGTGATTAAAGTGTTTCTTCAAAGTTATGACATGAAACCCTCTTGTTAGTTTATGAACATGCTTAATTCAAAGCCAAAATTAATGAATTAGAATGCTTAATGATCTGTTTTTCTTTTGCTGCATGTTTTCTAACTATAACAAATATGATTTTGGTTATTGATGATCTGCGGTTCGTCTTGATGGAGGAATGTCCTCCAGTCCCCGCTCAAAATGCATCCCAAGTGTTGAAGAATGCTTATGACCGTTGGACGAAGGCCAATGACAAGGCTCGAGTCTACAACTTGTCAAGTCTGTTTGACATTTCTTACTAAGAAGCATGAGGCCATGATGTCTGCACGTCAGATCATGGAATCCCTTCAGGAGATATTTGGACAACCGTCCATTCAAATCTGACATGAAGCCTTCAAATAAATTTACAATGTGCATATAAAGGAAAGTCAATCAGTGAGAGAATATGTTCTCAACCTGATGGTCTAGTTCAATGTCACCAAAATGAACGGTGTGGTCATCGATGAGTAGAATCATATGTCCTTTATTTTAGAATCTTTTCCAAAGAGTTTTCTTCAATTTCGTAGCAATGCGGTTATGAACAAAATATAGTACAATTTGACTGCCCTTCTAAACGAGTTACAGACTTTTGAGTCCCTTATGAAAGGTAAGGGACCAATAGAAAGAGAGGCAAATGTTGCCCATTTCAAAAACTTCCATAAGGGTTCATCCTTTGGAACTAAGTCTGTTCCTTTGATCTCTGGTTCTAAAAAGATCTAGAAAAAGAAAGGAGGGAAAGGGAAGGCTCCTGCTGCTGGGAAAGGCAAGGGCAAAACTAAGGTTGACAAGGGCAAATGCTTCCACTCTAATGTGGATGGTAACTGGAAACGTAATTTCCCAAAGTACCTTGCTGAGAAGAAGAAAGAGAAAGAAGGTAAATATGATTTACTTGTTCTAGAAACTTGTTTAGTGGAAAATGAACATAATCCCCGGATACTTGATTCAAGAACCACTAATCACGTTTGTTCTTCTTAACAGAAAATTAGTTCCTTCCAGCAGCTGGAAGAGGATGAAATGACGCTCAAGGTTTGAACGAGAGATGCCATTTCAGCTCTTGCAGTGAGATCTGCTAAGTTATTTTTTGGAAGTAGATTTTCGGTTTTAGAAAACTTATACATTGTTCCCAAAATGAGGAAGAACCTTGTTTCTATTTCTTGTTTAATTGAACAACCATACTATGTTTCTTTTAATTCAAATGAAGCGTTCATTATAAAAAAATGGCGTGAAAACTTATATGTGTTAAGACCAACTGAATCAAAAGCACTTTTGAATCATGAGATGTTTAATACTGCTAATACTCAAACAAAAAGGCGAAGAATTTCTCCAAATAGCAATAATATGTATCTTTGGCATTTGAGATTAGGCCATATAAAATCTCGAGAATCAGGAGATTAATAAAGAATGGAGTTCAAAGCAAGTTAGAAGATGATTCATTACCTCCATGTGAATCCTGTCTTGAAGAAAAAATGACTAAAAGACCTTTTAGTGGAAAAGGTTATAGAGCCAAAGAACCCTTAGAGCTTATACATTCAAATCTTTATGGTCCAATGAATGTAAAGGCTAGAGGAGGGTACAAATACTTCATCTCTCTCATAGATGATTATTCAAGTTATGGTTACTTATACCTAATGGAACATAAGTCTGAAGTCTTTGAAAAGTTCAAAGAGTATAAGGTTGAAGTTGGAAACCTATTAGGTAAAACAATTAAAACACTTCAATCTGATCAGGGTGGAGAGTACATGGATTTAAAATTATAGGACTATATGATAAAACATGGAATTCGATCTCAACTTTTAGCAAAGTGGTGTATAAGAAAGGAGAAATAGAACCTTATTAGATATAGTTCGTTCTATGATGAGCTATACTCAATTGTCTAACTCATTTTGGGGGTATGCAATAGAGACTGTAGATCACATCTTGAACAATGTTTCTTTGAAGAGTGTTTTTGAAACACCTTTCGAGTTATGGAGGGGGCACAAACCAAGTTTACGGTACTTCAGAATCTGAGGTTGTTTTGCACATGTGTTAGTGATAAATCTAATGCCAATTTGTTGGTTACCTGAAGGAAACAAGAGGTATTCTGTTCTATGACCTTTAAGAAAATAAGGTGTTTGTATCGACAAACGCTACATTTTTGGACGAAGACCAAATGAGAGATCATAAACCATGAAGTAAAATAGTATTAAGTGAAGCTACTGAAGAATTAACAAGGGTTGATGCAACTGGTCCTTCATCAAGAATTAATGAAGAAGCCAACACTTTAGGTCCGTCTCGTCCTTCTTAATCGTTGAGAGTGTCTTGACGTAGTTGGAGGGTTGTGATACAACCTGATCATTATTTGAATTTAACGGAAACTCAATGTCATACCAGATGATGGTGTTGATGATCTATTGTCTAATAAACAAGCAATGAATGATGTAGACAAGGACCAATGGGTCAAAACCCTGGACCTAAAAATTGAGTCTATGTACTCCAATTCAATATGGGATCTTGTAAATCCACCTGAAAGGGCAAAATTCATAGGGTGCAAGTGGATCTATAAAAGAAAGAGAGATGTAGCTGGAAAGGTATAGACCTTCAAAGTTAAACTTGTAGCAAAGGGTTATACCTAGAGGGAAGGGGTTGACTATGAGGAAACTTTTTCCCCTGTTGCTATGCTTAAGTCTATAAGAATTCTCTTGTCCATAGCCACATATTATAACTATGAGATATGGAAAATGGATGTGAATACTGCTTTTATGAATGGAAATCTTGAAGAGAATATCTTTATGTTTCAGCTCAAGGGGTTCATAGCCCGAGGTTAAGAACAAAAAGTTTGCAAGGTGAATTGATCCATTTATGTGTTAAGACAGACATCCAGATCTTGGAACATTAGATTTGATACAATGATTAAATTTATTGGTTTTGATCAAAACATGGATGAATCTTGTGTTTACAAGAAAATCATCAACAATAAAATAGCTTTTCTAGTACTTTATGTGGATGATATCCTACTCATTGGAAATGATGTAGGGTACCTTACTGACATTAAGGAATGGCTGGTAGCCCAATTCCAAATGAAAGATTTGGGAGAGATGGAATATGTACTTGGAATTCAAATCATTAGGGATCGTAAAAACAGAGTGTTGGCTTTATCTCAAGCAACTTATATCGACAAAATATTCACTCGATATTCGATGCAGAACTCTAAGAAGAGTTTGTTACCTTTCAGGCACAAGGTTCACTTGTTTAAGGAACAATGTCCTAAGACACCTCAAGAAATTGAGGATATGAGGCGTATTCCCGATGTCTCAGTTGTAGGCAGCTTAATGTATGCTACACTTTGCATTAGGCCAGACATTTGTTATGCAGTGGGAATAGTCAGTAGGTACGAGTCCAATCCAAGGTTAGACCACTGGACTGTGGTTAGGACCATCCTCAAGTATCTTAGGAGGATGAGGGATTATAAGCTGGTTTATGGAGCTGAGGATTTGATCCTTACATGATACACCGACTCTGATTTCCAAATTGACAAGGATTTTAGGAAATCTACATCAGGATCAGTGTTTACTCTAAACGAGGGAGTTATAGTGTGGTATAGCATAAAATAAGAATGTATTGTAGATTCCATTATGGAAGCTGAGTATGTAGCTACTTGTCAAGTAGCAAAGGAATCAGTTTAGCTAAGGGAGTTCCTAAAGGGATCGATTCCCGCAACGGAAGAGTTGTGAGAATGCCTTGTATCCTGCAATTTGATTTTTATATAAACAAATTTTGTATACTAAAACAGAATAAAAACATGTAATATATCATGCTTTAGGGAAAAATATTTGAACCATTCTTACCTTTGTAGATTCTCAAGCTTCATGAACAACCATTTTAAGTTCCAACAAACGACTCCTCCAACGATCTTGATCACAAACGTTTTCTTAAACAATATCGAACACTACCACGAGAGTAACCTTGTTATTCTCTAGGATTTCAATAGAGGAATAGGTGGTATCCAACTATTGGGAGAGGGAGAGGAGAAAAGAATTTTGGAGAATAGAGAGGATTCTCTTTGTGACTTAGGGAAAATTATGCACAATAACACTTAGTGTTTCCCAAAAGGGCCATAGGGAGGTTTTATATAGAGAAAGGCCAAACTCTTTTCCTAATCCTTTTCCTATTTTCCTTTTCCATAATTAATTAATCAAACAACACTTATTTAATTAATTAGCCCAATTAATTAAACAACACTTATTTAATTAATTATCATAATTAAATAACACTTATTTAATTTAATTCGCACATTAATTAAATAACTATTAAATCTAATTTAATGTATATATGTTTAATTATCTTAAACATCGTATGTATCTGTGCAATACGTCTCTATTAATTAATTCTTTGTGAATCTAATTCACTTGAATTAATTAATTGAATCTTATTCAAATATTACTTTCCAATTTAATTTGAATTATAGATCATTGATAGCAATGCACGTTATTACAACACAAAGATATAAAACAATGTAGAATTGCGACGGTAAAAATATGTAAAATCTTGAGAACATTGTGACCTCATGCGCCCATCGCATTAAAGCAGCTAATTTACAAATTTTGTGCAGGAAAATGCGTTGGCGCAAGGCAGAATTGCGGTCCAAGGAATTCAGCGCTCGAGCGCATCAGAAGATTGCAACCGCAAAGCTATGTGATCGTATGCATTCACGAAGATCTACTCAAAGAGGTGGCCGCATAAAGATGGCACATCAAGGTGAAAGCTTAATAAATCACGATGGGATAGAAAGCTAATGACGGTCGCTGTCTCTTATACACATCTAGATGTGTATAAGAGACAGGCGTTAAACTGTACAAGTACACTCAACTTTTCGGTGACAATTAATCGGTGCATCAGATAGAGATTTAATGACATCTCATTAGTGCAATCATTTGAGAGAAAAGCTCTTCACCCTGAAGCCCTATAAATACCGAAGGCCACCTTCGTTAAACCAGTTCAGCAGTTGAGAATTTTGGAGTTCTCTTTCATCATATACATAAAGATAATAGATAGCCGTAGTCTGTAATTTATATACTTAGAAGGCGGAGGCGAGCGAAGAGAGAAGACGCCGAAAGATCGTTTCTGGTATGCTCGAGAGACCGTCGGGAAGCGCTAAGAATGGAGAAAAGGCCAACACTTGCAAAAGCAAGAACATTCTTTTGGGCAAAGTAGAGTAAAACACAGTGTAAAAGCCTCAGGAAGTAAGACATTGCTACCAAACTCCCTATCCTTACTTACAATTGTCATTATGTATTCTGATTTCATTTATAAAATGTAATTTGCATCTCTACATATGTTCACTCTCTTTACATTACACATGAGTAACTAAACTTCCTAATGGGTTGAGAAGCACTTAGCTAGCATGACCTAAGATCTTCATTTTATGCAATCATCGTCTTATGTATGTATCCATCACCTTTTAGAGATACTTGAGAGAGTAGTCTAAAGAAAGAACCTAGACTTGAGAGAGTTAGATTAGAATCTAGGCTTGAGAAAGTCAGATTAGAACCGCATAAGCAAGAGATAGAAACATAGAGATAATTTCTGTTTGCTATCATGCATCGCATGCACCCTAGAAATCGGATATGATGGTATGCGGTCGCCTTGTGTATGTGTGTGTTATTCATCATCGCATAGACAAGAATAGAGGCTTCGACATAAGTCCTATAGACATTATCGTATACATCGAATGCGTCCTAAAATTAGGAACTATAGCACTTGCATTGAGAGACGACATGTTGTTGTATGTGTATAGCATGATCGTATAACTTGAACGCAATCTTAGGAAATGTCAGCTAAATCCCTTCTCAACCCGTTCCCCGCATACTCATTATAACTTTCGTTGTTATTTAACTCTTTTCTTAATTCCACTGCATAAGATTTATACTTTAAACAAACATACCAACCAACTTATTATTTTGTTTGTCGCCGCAAAGGAATCTAAAATTACCGTCACATATTGTCTCAGTAGTCCCAGTGTTTGATCTTCGACTTACCAGACAACCTAGTAGGGTTTATACTTGGATTTTACTAGGAAAACTTGCATGTGCAATGCATACACCACCATTGCAAAACACACCATTATTTCATCATATTCGCAATCATCAATCATATCCATATTTATTATATATTAATCATATTAATATATGGTTTCCTCAAATTAATTTGAACAATTCAAATCATCCCTCTTAAATATCCTCTAGCGAGCTAACAAGGGGACCTACTGGACCTGTAGATCAGAAGCTCCAACGATATGAGATTTATTGGCTATACTCATTAACCAATTTAATCAATATTCATTAATTGTGGGTACACTCCACTAAAGACCCACAACTACACTCTTCTCACTACAAATATATTTTTATGTCCACGGTTATAGACCAATAACAACAAGTTAGTCCTTCACGAGTATTTGTAACTCCAACAGGGTTAAATTATTGTAGGGCTCCTCGTTCAAGTCCCGGATATACCACTTAAGGGAACACTCATCTGCTTACCCTTAAAACGAGAATGAGTGAATTTCATCTTATATTATTATGTTCCAAGTTCCTCTCTCGGTCTTGTCCCCAAAATGGTAGGTATATTGGGTTGGCGAACTGGCCACCCTTACTTATACAAAACAAAGGACAATCTCTTGTGAATAGGATTTCATAATATACTAAGGATTAAGACTAAGTTTCCTAGGTAATCCTATTGAAATAGGAACCTAACTAATTAACGGTATTACATCTAGTGGTTACTATTTCACAGTTTAGTCTTATGTAAACTCATTGCACAGGATACCTTCATTCGTATGTCAACCACACGAACACGTTGGATCATTGCGTTTGTATAAAATACGAAGTGGGTCGTATCCATAGTGTTATCAGGATAAGCTATCTAACCTTATCCCTATACTATAGACCCTTTAGGCTGTATCTTGAACATTGATCCCTATATGTCTAGCTCAAGACTCATAAGGCAGCCTTAGATGTTAGTTTATTGGATTTAGGGTTATTAAGACAAAATAGACAAACAACACAAACAATAACAATGAATTAATATCTATACTCTTTATGGATAATAGTCAATTCATAACATTTACTATCTATGAGTTTTAGGGTATAAAACTCAATAATTCCTAAGCGATTTGGAAGTGCTTCCAAATATGGACTTGCCCATCACCTTATATTGTGACAACAGTGTGACAGTAACCAATTATAAAGAACCCGCAGTTACAAACAAGGAAAGCATATTGAGAGGAAGTATCACCTGATACGGGAGATTTTGTGCGAAGAGTAGATGTGATCATCACAAATATTGTCTTAGAGCACAACATTGTTGATCTATTTACGAAGGGTCTCTTGGATAAAGTGTTCGAGGGTCATCTAGAGAATCTAGGTTTACGAGACGTGTACATTATATAATCTAGGGCAAGTGGAAGATGTGTAATGGGAATATGGATGCCCTAGTTTATTATATTTATTTAACATTATCCTGCATTTTGGATTCTGATATTATGTACAATCCACTGATTAGAGTTTTAGTTCAAGTGGGAGTTTGTTGGGTTTTATGCTCTAACACTCATATATAGTAAATGTTATTAATTAACCGTCATTATTAAAGATTATAGATGTTAATTCAATAAATTTTATTGTTTGTGTTGTTTGTCTATTTTTGTCTTAATAACCCTAAATCCAATAAACTGAAGGGAACCATGAGATTCGCAGCGGAAGCGGGATCGGTCCCAATTTTTAATTTTCACAAAATTAAATACAGAGAAAAATAATTATGCATTTTAAGTTTCTATAGCATGCTTATCATAGAAGGAATTGGGGAAGTAGGGAAGAAATTAACTTACCCTTGAAGAATCTAAAGTATTCACGTATTCCCCTCGATCCGATCACAAACACTCGATCTCCAAAAATCCATAGTAATCCAAATGGCCACAACCACAAGTGAACCTTCTGTATTCTCTGTAGGGGATTGAGAATTAGCAGAAGGTATGAGTTTTGCTATCTTTTTGGGAAGAAGGATATGATTTTTTAGAGGAGAATAATTTTTTCTCAGAAGGAAAATACATCTAGAGCAACTCACTGTCTTCCTTCTCGTGAAGGAGATAAAGATGTGGAAAAAAAAACTCACTCTTTATTTTTTAGTCACATGATTAAGTTAGAGAAAAATAAGGGGAGGGAGTTAAATTGAATTATTTATTTAATTAAAATAATTTAATAAATAAAAAAATATATATTGTATAATTATATGTGTATCAAATACAACATATAATCTATAGTTTGAATTTTCCTCAATCAATCATAGTATTTAATATAAATTCAATTCATATTAAATTCAATTATATGAATCTCATCCACACAATTAGTATTTTAATCACATTCAAATATTTAATTCCTCTCAAAATAAACTTTATCTTATAATGTATTAAATAGATTATATTAATTGTAGCACATATAATTAATTTAATTAATTATATCACATATAATTAATTTCCTCGATTAATTTTAAAAAATTCAAATTAATCCAAAATTAATTCTCAATAATCCCTGTTGAGCTACAAAAGGGATCTTATTGACTTATGATTGAAGCTCCAATAGTATTTGGATAATTAAGTAAACTCTTTTAATTAAATTACCCAATATCCATTAACTGTCGGTCACTTCACTAAAGACCGATAACTACACTCTGTGCACTACAAATATATTTCTTTGTCCATTTGATATAAATCAGTCAATAATGCGATGACCTTTCACAAATTTCCCATAAGTACAGTTGGGCCAAAATTATCGTTTTGTCTCTATAGTTACATCTAACTCCTTAAGTACCACTGATCCTTCAAATGAACAATAAGTCATAGTCCAACTATTACCAAATCTCTCTCAGGCCAAGGGAGAGTGTGGCCACATTGTTCAAGACCCAGAATCAGCCCTTAAGGGAGTAATTTATCTACTTACCCTGACATCAGAGAAAGAGTGAATTTCATATTGTTTAGTTGTGTTCCCAGCTCCCTAACTAGATGAATCTTCAAAATGGTAGGTATATTGAGTCACGATCTAACCATTCTCACCCATGCAAATCAAAGGACCGTCTTCATAGGTAGGAGTCAATAACTCACTCAAGATTCAGGTCATGTCACCTATGGTCATCCTGGTGAAATGTAATTCTCTACTTTTAACGATGTTATATAATAAGACTAGTCATTTCATAGTCCGATCTTATATTAACTCTTTGTGTAGGATACTCCCGCTCACATGTCTCCATATAAATGATCAGGATTAGATCATTTGTAGCACTTTACAACACTTGTAACATCTACAAAGCGGGTCGTTACCATAGTGTCACCAAGATAAGGTACCAACCTTATCCATCTACTACAGACCATTCAGGTTATCATTTAAACATGATCCACCTGTATGTCTCTACATATATGTTTAAATTATATAAAATAACCTAGGATCTTTGTTTATTGGATTGAGTGTATGCTCATAAAATAATTATTATTTTAATAATAACAATTTGTTTATACAAAGTTTACAAACTACGAGAATGCAAGAGAGATCAAGGACACCAATCCCAACATAAACTAACATCCAAGGCTGCCTTATGAGTCTTGAACTATATGTGGAGACATATAGGGATCAATGTGAAGGAACCAGTTAAGGTTCATGAATGGAAGCGATGATCGGATCCAAATTCCATTTTTACAGAAAACATACAAAAATTATGCATTTAGTTAAAATTACAGTATGCTTTTAGAAGAAGATAAAAGAGATAGGAGACTTATCGTTGAAGATCTAATCTTCACATATGATTCCTCTTCTCGAAAAGGTCACGATAAAAAACGTAAACCAAATGGCCACGAACTCTAAACCCTAATTTGGACACCACCAATTAGAGCCTTTTGTATTCTTTTGAATGAGAATCGCAGGAATTTGTGATCTCTGTGATTTTTGGAGAGGGAAAGGAGAATTGAGAGAAAAGAAGAGAGATTAGGAAAAAAATATTTTCTAGAACCTTTCTGTCTTTTTCTTCTTTGTCAAATGAAGAAGAAGAAGAAGTCAATCCCAACCACCCCTGACTCACATGTCGTGAGTTGAAAGAGAATAGGGGAAGGAAGTTATTTCCCTCCCATTAATCCAAATTAAAAAATAAATTAACTTAATTTTAATTTAAATAAAACTATATATAATAATAATAATAATAATAACTACCATAATATATATATATATATATATATATAACTATAGGTTATATGACACTAACCATATAATCTATGGTTTAATATTGTATCACATATAATATAACCTGTAGTTTTAATTCTCTCAACAATGATATCTAATATAAATCCCATTTATATTAAATCCAACTATATGAATCTAATCCACATAATTAATATTTGAATCATATTCAAATATTTATTTCCTCCAATTAAACTTTACAATATAATGTATCAAATACATTATAGTAATTATATCATATATAATTAAATTAAATTAATTATATCAGATATAATTAATTCCCTCAATTAATTTGAACAATTCAAGTTAATCCAAAACTGATTCTCATTTAATCCTTGTTGAGCTATAGAGGGGACCTAATTGACTTGTAGATTGAAGCTCCAATGATGCTTGAATAATTAATTAAACTCTTTTAATAAAATTATTCAACATCCATTAACTGTCGGGCACTCCACTAAAGACCGACAGCTGCACTCTTCGCACTAAAGATATATTTTTGTGTACATTGGATATAACCAGTCAACAATGCGATGACCCTTCACAAATTGCTCGTAAGTACAACTAGGGCAAGATTACCATTTTGCCCCTGTAGTTACATATAACTTCTTAAATACCACCGATCCCTCTAATGAACAATAAGTCATAGTCCAACTATGACCAAAACCCCTCTGGGGCTAGGAGAGGGTGTCACGCCACATTGTTCAAGCCTAGAATCAGCCCTTAAGGGAGCAATTTATTTACTTTCCCCGATGTTGGAGAATGAGTAAATTTTGTCTTGTGTTGTTGTGTTTTCAGCTCCCTAATCAGATGAATCCCCAAAATGGTAGGCTTGTTGAGTCAGCGATCTAGCCACTCTCACCCATATAAATCAAAGGACTACCTTCATAGGCAGGAGTTTACAACCCACTCAGGATTCAGGTCATGTCACTTATGGTCATCTTGGTGAAATTTAAGTCTCTATTATGAACGACGTTATATAATGAGACTAGTTATTTCATGATTCGTCTTATATAAAATCCTTTGTATAGAATACCCCCGCTCACATGTCTCCACATGAATGATCAGGATCAGATCATTTGTAACACTTTACAACAATTATAACATCTACAAAGTGGGTCATATTTGTAGTGTCACCAGGATAATGTATCTAGCCTTATCTATCTACTACAGATTATTTAGGTTTTTACTTAAACTTGATCCACTTGTGTGTCTTTACATATATGTTTAAGCTATAAAAGATAACCTTGGATGTTATTTATTGGTTTGTAGGTTTAATGTTACTAAATGTTAAATAAAACATCTCATATTTTATTAAATAAACAAAATGTTTGTATAATACAATTACAAACTACAGGACCTTACGAGATTTAGGGCATCAATCCCAATACAATGTTTAAGATACAGCGTGAAGGGCCTATAGTATAGGGATAAGGCTGGGTACCTTATCTTGGTAGCACTATTGATACGACTCACTTTGTATTTGATACAAACACAATGATCCAATATGTTCGTGTAGTTGACATGCGAGTGGAGGTATTCTATACAATATTTTTGCATAAGACCGGACCGCAAAATAGTAACCACTAGATGTAACACCGTTAACTAGTTAAGTTCCTATTTCAATAGGATGACCTAGGTAACTTAGTCTTAATCCTTAGTATATTATGAACTTCTACTCATGAGAGATTGTCCTTTGATTTGTATGAGTGAGGGTGGCCAGTGAGTGGGAAGTTGGGAACATAATAATACAATATGAAATTCACTCATTCCAGTCTTAAGAGTAAATGAGTGTTCCCTTAAGTGGTGTCTCCTAGACTTGAACAAAGAGCCCTACCCTCATATTAGCCTGGGAGAGGCTTTTGTTTATTGGTTGGACCATAAACAGGTTGTTCATTAGAAGAGCATTGGTACTTAAGGAGTTAGAGGTAACCCAAGGGTAAGATGGTAATTTGACCTAGTTGGAGTTACGAACACTCGTAAAGGACTAACTTGTTGTTATTGGTCTATAATCGTGGACACGAAAATATATCTGTAGTGAGAAGAGTGTAGCTGTGGGTCTTTAGTGGAGTGTACCAACAGTTAATGAATATTGATTAACTTGGTTAATAAGTTTAGCCAATTAGTCTCATATTGTTGGAGCTTCTGATCTACAGGTCCATCATGTCCCTTTGTTAGCTCACTAGAGGATATTTGAGAGGGATGATTTATATTGTTAAAATTAAATTGAGGAAACCATATATCAATGTGATTAATATATAACTAATTATGGATATAATTTATAATTCAAATTAAATTGGAAAGTAGTATTTCAATAAGATTCGATTAATTAATTCAAGAGAATTTGATTCACAAAGATTTAATTAATAGAGAGGTATTACACATATACATACATGTTTATGATACACATATATATATATACACACACACATTAAATTGGATTTAATGTATAAATAGTTATTTCATTAATGTACAAATTAAATTAAATAAGTGTTATTTAATTGTGTTAATTAATTAAATAAGTTTTATTTAATTAATAGGGTCGATTCATTAAATAAGTGTTAATTAATTAGTTAATTGTGGAAAAAGGAAAATAGGAAAAGATTAGGAAAATAGCTTGACCTTTCTCTATATAAAGATCTCTTTATAGCCCCCTTGGGACATACTGATAATATACAATACACAACTGTTATTGTGCAAAATTTTTCCTAAGTCACAAAGAGAATCATCTCTCCTCTCAAAACCTCTTTTCTCCTCTCCCTCTCCCAATAATTGGATATCATCTATCCCTCTATTGGAATCCTAGAGAGTAATGAGGTTACTCTCGTGATGGTGTTCGAGATTGTTCAAGAAATCGTTCGTGATCAAGATTGTTGGAGGAGCCATTCGTTGGAACTTAAAGAGGATTGTTTGTGAAGCTTGAGAATCTACAAAGGTAAGAATGGTTCTAATCTTTTTCCCTAAAGCATGCTATATTACATGTTTATATTCTATTTTAGTATACTGATTTTTTTTATGTAAAAAACAAATTGCTAGATACAAGGCGATCATAACACTTCTACTGCGGGATTCGATCCTTTCAGAGAATTGGAAATAGATACTGTAAATACAAAATAAATATACTTATACATTATTGCTTTGAGAAATAAACATGAATATATACTGTAGATTCTGATAACATTAAATAATCATTAAGCATACATGGAAATTCTTCTTTGGAAGATACTACAATATACAACATTCATATATAATTGATGCTAAATTTGATTTCACATAATTGGCAATTAAAATTATCAAATTAAATACATTAGTTATCTTTGGATATATTAAAAAGATCTAACCAAATATCTCAACTAACGACGATAAGATTCAAAATTATAAAACTATTAATCAGCTTTTGGATGATTAAAAAATGTTTTATAATAATGAAAATCAATATTCTCATGATAATATCTTTAATGTTTCATAATATCATGTCCTTTATTAGCATAACATAAACATGAGTAATTGAATTAACTTTAAATTGATATATATAAGACTTGCTAATTTAGTCATTTTGGTGATTAACAAATTATTCATAATATAGGTATCATAATAAAATAAGAGAAATTTTCATAGTTAGAAAAAAATGTCAAACTATTTACAAAAATAGCAAAAAAAAAAAAAAAAAAAATGATAGACTTCTATCAACCTCTATCAATGATAGACTTGTATCGGTTTCTATCACTGATAGTATCAATGATGGACTTCTATCAGTTTTATCACTAATATCGATAGATTTCTATCAACATCTATCAGTGATAGACATGTATCAGTTTCTATCA
The DNA here is from genome assembly GCF_009727055.1 of Benincasa hispida. Taxonomy (NCBI): domain Eukaryota; kingdom Viridiplantae; phylum Streptophyta; class Magnoliopsida; order Cucurbitales; family Cucurbitaceae; genus Benincasa; species Benincasa hispida. The sequence continues at coordinate 11,266,098 of NC_052354.1, forward strand.
CTGATAGACGTTGATATACTTCTATCAGTGTCTATCAGCGTTTATCTGTGATAGACATTGATAACAATGTCTATCACAACGATCTAAAAGCAACAAAATTTTCAAGAACAATGTCTATTTTATGTAGCATAAACTATCTAAAAGCAAAAAACAAAAAAACAAAAAAAAAACAAAAAAAAACCAACAACTAGCAACAACAAAATTATTATCTATTGATGGTAGTTTATCACTGTCTAAATAAAAAGCTATCATTGTCTAACATATATAGGCAGTGATAAACAACTATCAATGTCTATTTGTGATAGATAATGATAGTGTTCTATCACTTAATCTATCACTTAGTCTTCCATTGTCTATGATTATCATTATAATTACTATTTTGGAACTAGCAACAAAACTACCAAACATTATATCACTTGTTCTATAATTTGGCTTTCCATTGTCTATTATTATCATTCTAATTAACATTATATAGTTGAAGAAGAGGAAGGAGAAGAAGAAGATGGAGAAGTCAAAAGATGGAAAAGCTAAAAGATGGAGAAGGAGAAAATAATTAAAATTTATTATTTATGTAAATACTTTTCATTATTTTTCTATTTTTTAAAATCCCCATAAAATAATTACAAGTAATTTATCACAGGAGAAATAGATACTTTAATTATACTTTACACCATTCTCGTAATATATGCATAAAAACATAAAAATATAATTAATATGTAATCTATTTTATCAAACTAAATATGCATAATTTATTATGTTCTAGACTCAATAGAATAACCCAGTTATGAAAAATACCAAAAGAGAGACACGTGCTGGAATCGAACCAGGCCCAGCAAACAACCGTAAGGCTTTTCAACAATTCCTCTTAAGCGCAAGGGACGAGAATTGCCCCTTTTTCTCCTCTTTTGATAGGGCTTTGTGGCCAAAGTCGTGATGATGTGGCAAGCGGTGCCAAACAAAATGCGGGCGCTACTGCTGGCGACTCCACTGGAGAATAGAAGCCTTAAATCTATGGTTTCAGGCTTTTCAATAGTTTGACTTGAAAATGAATCAACATTCCCATTGTTCTTGTTTCCTTGGTTCAAAATAGAATATGTAGAAATTTAGGGTTCAACTATTTTCAATAAGCACACACCATCTCACTACACCTAAGCATTGCATGCATTTGCATCTTATATATAGTCCCGAAATAGGAAAACCCGGTGGGAAGTATTGGTTGCTACGGTCCAGGGAGCCGAGTCATACCATGAGTATATGATGAAATTTTATTATCGATTACCAGATTCGGGTCCTTATTTGACTCATAGTTTTGATTTCTCGACTTGGCTAGGTTAGATTCTTTAAGTAAAGAACTACTTGCCATCACGGATTATCAATCAATTATGTTCTTTGGAACTTCTGTGTCAGATGTTTTTAATCACCTTGATCAAAGTCAAGTTATTGATGTAATAAGCCATTATAATATAATGGATATTTTTTTCGTATCTTTGTTGCGTCAATTTTAGGTCTTGGTTGTTCTGTCAGTTGTAGCGCGCCTTCCCTCCTTCTCTCACTTTGAAAAGATTTAGCAATATTTTTTTATGATGACCTGATCGAGAGAGTATGACATTAATGAAGCAATTAAAGAAGATAATTAAATCTTACATAATTTTAAAAATATGAATTCAATAATAATAATAATAATAATAATAATATTTTCAAAGTGATTATTATTATTATTATTATTATTATTATTATTAATTTTGAAAACTCAATTAGAATGATTATCTTTTGATTATCTTTTATCTTTTTCTTATTTTTTTAAAATAAGAAGATAAAAAAATTTCTGTCAATTTCTAAAACTTCTTTATTTTCAGGAATTAACTTTAATTTAATATCTACATAGAAGCGTATTAATTTGATCACCATGATGACCAACAAATTATTCTTAACATATAAATATCATAATAACACAATCTCAAGTAATTTACATCATACAATTTGCAAAATATCATTAATAGAATATTTATGAAAGTTAAACTTCATACTTCCAAAATTATGTAATTGAAATCGAAAAGATAATTGCATACTTTAAATCATAATATATATAATGCATAAAATAAATTTATTCATTTATTAAGTTACTTTACTAAACTTAATGTTATACCACAAAGTTTAAATGAGCAATAAAAGTATAAATCTTTCTCAAGGTAATTGCTTAGTTTAATAGAAATATTAAATTTTCTTTTTCCCGCAACTTTCCAGAAAAAAAACACCATGAAAGTCAATCAAAGAAAAGCAACCTCGAGGGTTTTGTGAAAAGCCTTGAATTTATTGCTTTCTTACATTCAAAGTACGATTACTGACGAAAAATTCAATATATTCTACATTGAAGTAGGGCGGATTTAGTATGGACCCAGGAATTCAAGTCTTTTTTAACCTTATGCTTTTTATATAATTTATATATATATAAGACTGACATAGTATCACATAAATTTGCATTGAGTCCTATCTAGACCTAGAGATTAAATCTTATTTTTATATTTATTTTTGTTAAATTATATAAAGCCCCCTGACTTGTGGTGGATAGTCGGAGAGAATGTGGTATTGATTATTTTTTTTCCTATTTTTATGAAGCACTCTTAATGTTGGAGAGAGAAATGCATTTATTTGTTGAGATTACATTTCATTCTTTAATTAGAAAGAGAAAATGCATTTAACATCATTGTTTAAAACAAAATTAAAGTTGTAGTTTTGTTTAAAGTTGAAATACAAGTATTTGATAACAAAATATTGTGTTAAGTGTTTGGAATATATCACAGTGTACAAATAAAAAATTGACTCAATATTCAACATAAATCGCAGTATATATCATAAATTTTATTTATATCACAATATATATATTATACATTTCATAGTTATTTTTTTTCATTTACACATATGAAACATTTTTTTGTTCTTTCAATGAATTCATGATTATTTTTAAATATATCCTAAACATTTTGTGAGGTGTTTGAAAATATTCTAACCAATATATAAAATATATTAAGATTTGTTATTAATATATTTGAAATGAACTATTCGAAAGTTTCGATATAACAATATGACAGTACAATATACAAATTAAGAGTATTTATTGTTTAACCGAATTTCTTTATCAGTTATACTATAGTATATAGATCACAAATTGACTCAATATTTAATATAAATCATAGTATATATGATAAATTTCATCTATATCAGAGTATATATCATATATTTCATAATTTTCAAATAAGCAAAGACATATACCTACTCAATATTCAACATAAAACATATATATAAATGCGTATATGAAGGGAACCGATGAAGGTCCTTATGCGGAAACGTGAGGATTGGTCCCAATCTTCATTTTCATAGAATTGGAAAAATTACAAAACATAAAGAATAATTATGCATTAACACAAGAAATTTACAGCATGCTATGGAAGGGAGAAGAATTGGGAAGAAATTCCACTTACCCTTGAAGCACAATAATTTTCTTTGCGAAATCCCTTGTTCCATGAACATGAACGCTTTGATTTGGATCTTGATCTCCAAACCAAGACACCACCAGTTGAGAACCCTTTGTATTCTCTTGGAAATAAGAATATGCAGAAGTGATGGGCTCTGCACAATTTTTTGAAAGAAGGAAAAAGAAGATGAGAGGAAGAAGAAGATTATTCTTTTTTGTAATTTTCTTGGAAGAGAGAAACTAGAATGTGAGACCAACTCTCACGTAACCCCACAATATCATCATGTGAAAGAGAGGAAAAGTAGGGATAGAGTTATTCTGATAACTCCCTCATTTAATTTAATTCAAAAAATTAAATTAAATAATTTATAAATATATATATATATATATAATATATAATTATATTATATATATATATATATATTTATTTATATCTGTTGGGGTTGATGCCCTAAATCTCGTAGGGTCATATAGTTTGTAAATGTATTGTACAAACTCGTTGTTTATTTAATAAAATATATGATATTTTATTCCAAATTTTGTTGCATTAATCACAAACCAATAAACTAAGTTCCAAGGTTATCTCATAGCTTAAACATGTATGTAGAGACATACGGATGAATCATGTTTTAAGTGATAACCTAAATGGTCTGTAGTAAATGGATAAGGGTTGGATACCTTATCCTGGTGACTTTACGAGTATAGCTTTCTTTGTAGATGTTATAATTGTTGTAAAGTTGTAAAGTGCTACAAATGATCTAATCCTGATCATTCATGTGGAGACATGTGAGTGGGGATATTCTATATAAAGGAGTTTGTATAAGACCGAACTATGAAATTTTTAGTCTCATTATATAATGTCGTTCATAATGGAACTTATATTTCACCAAGACTACCATAGGTAATATGTCCTGAATCTCAAGTGAGTTGTGAACTCCTGTTTATGAGGCCGGTCCTTTGATTTGTATGGGTGAGAGTGGCTAGATCGCTGAATCAATAAGCCTACCATTTTGAGATTCGTCTGATTGGGGACTTGGGAACACAGCTACACAAGAAGAAATTCATTCCTTCTCTGAAGTCGGGGCAAGTAGATAAATTGCCCTCTTAAAGACTGATTCCAGGGCTTGAACAATATGGCGCCACACCTTCTCCTAGCCCGAGAAGGGTTTAGTCATAGTTGGAATATGATTTATTGTTCATTAGAGGAATAAATGGCATTTAAGAAGTTAGATGTAACTACACGGGCAAAACGGTAAATTTGGTCCAACTGTACTTATAGATACGTTTGCTACATATTTAATCTTTTATTAAAACAAGTTTAATCCTATTAAACTAATTAAAAAGATTAAACTAATTTCTAATCTCATTAGAAACTTGTGATCTTAGGTCTATGTGAATCATATTTTAAAACTATTTTAAAAAATGATTTTACCGAAGTTAGCATGCAATTATGAATTATTGATTTTAGTTTCTAATTTCATTTAATTATAACTCTTATAAAATAAATGAAACAAATTAAAATCATACATTGCATCCTATGACATGCTTATAAAATTATAATTATAAGATTATCTAAAGTAATGTCATGCATTGTGCACTTTTCATTTCATTACTAAACATATATAACACTTATATACTCAAGTAATGAAATAATTAATAACATACATTCATACTATATATTATAACTCTTATAATATAAATGATATATGTATATGTTATTAATGCATGCAACCATATAGTATATGATGCATGAGCATGCTATATAATTAAATCATGCAACTATATATTATAATATTTATAATATAAATGATGCATGAATAATGCATAACCTATGGTGGGAACTTTTTACTATATGACATACATTATGACATATATAAAATAAAATAAACCATACATCATATGCATAATTTAAACAGCGATTATGGACTGGGATTAAACTCTTAAAACTATTAATTAAATTAATATAACATTTATATTAATTTAATTAATCAAAAAGTCTAACTATTACAAATTAATAGCCAAATTGGTTCGGAACAAGTGAACCGGGTCTTGAACCGCACGAACCGGATTGCCCAACACCCGAACAGGACCCAAAGCGCTTGAACCAAATGAACCGGAGGCAAATCAAGTGAGCCACAAACTGAACCAAACAAGAACCGGTTTGTTCTTTCTGTCTTGGAGCATTGTGATGTGTGGAAAATGGAGTAATTAAATATGCGTTCATTGTTCGTTCTCCATGCGTTGCTGGTCATGCGTTGGACTAAGGGATATACAATATGCGTTTGATGACCATGCGTTCCTGCCACAAGTTTTCTTGCTCTCTCGCCAAGTATAACGAGATCGAAAGTTTCTCGGAGTGATCCGAGGTCGAACTTAGGGACTTGTAGCTAAATGTTATGAAGTAATGTGTTGCGGTGAAGAATAAAAGAATATTGAAGTTTAAGGGCTATGCGCTACTCCTACTCCTAACTAGCAATGGAAGTATGACTATGAAAGTTAGAGACACGAAAACTGTTAACGCGTAGTAAGATGTATGGAAAGATAGATAAAACGGTGGAGGGGACGACTTCACTGCATCAATAAGCTTAATCACAAGGGTAACCCCAGCCAACGCAAGTTATGCGATTATGCTATACACAATTGACTAAGACGCATGTGATGCATATGCGATAGTATCGATAGGACTTATGTCTAAGTCTCTATTCTTGCTCACGGGCTCCCACACATAAACAAGGTGACCGCATACCACCGTGTCCTACTTTTGGACGCATGCGATGTGACCGCATACTTTCATATCCTATCTGTAGGGTGCATGCACTGTGTAATAGCAAACAGAACTTATTCTTAAGCCTCCATTCTTGCTTATGCCATCCAATTTGACTCTCCCAAGCCTAGATTTGATTTTTAGACTACTTTCCCAAGTATGCCTAAATGATGAATTATGCACCCATAAGACAAGGTAATCACATAAAGCATGGTTGACACAAGATTATTCCTATCCCTAGGAACACTACTTACTTCGCTTAGTGAGTTCAACTACTTACCCTCTCGAGCAGTTAGTCGCTGTTGATTCTGCTTATAGACAAGCATTGCAACCGCTCATAGACAAGCGTTGCTATAGCCTCACACTAAGCAAAGAGGATTTTCTCACAACACTCGTGCAACGCACACCTCTCAGTAGTTTGCTACATGCTTCATATGTCTATGCCGCATGATTAAATATGCGATACTCTAGCAATCTTACTTAATCGTTGCAATGAAAATAAAGGATGATAAAGCAGAGGTAAATAAAGATGGAATAGAAGGAAATAGAGAAATGCATTGATCACAAAATGTATTAATGTCTTAAGCCACAATGTAATACAATACAGAGATAGAAGAGAGATAGAGGGCCAGATGGGCAATGTCTTGCTTCCATCAGATGTGTGTCAAGGCTGCCGGTGGTGCCATGGATGGGTGGTGGAGTAGTCTCTCTCGAGATCTATCTCCGACGAAGCTCCGGTCGTCACTCGAAATGATTGAAGGAATGAATAACTCTCAAAGAATGTCTTCTCATGATTTCTTCTGGATCATAAGGATCTGCCCTAAGGCAGAAGCTCGAATGAATTAAAGTTGGGATTTAAGGCTTCTATTTATAGAGCTCGATCGCTGACAGCATTAATGGTCCTTCTCTGAATTTTTGTTGCTAATGGCATGATGGACCTGCTCCGACTCTCTGCTACTAACGGCGTGGTAGGTGAAATGTCAACATCACCTTTTGATACTCTCGAGGTATGTGTTCATGCTTGGTTTCCGATGTAGCATCGCATTCCACCACTCTTGCGTTCATCCCTCTATTATAGTTATTACTCTATAGTCGCAACCTCTATGTGATGGACGCATGCGGTTAATGGCCACAATCATCTATGTGTCAAACGTATGCGATCGCCTCTGCGATGGTGAGATTCACCGTATGCGATCGATTCCTGCGATAGCTACAAAAATAGACATTTGGACGCAAAATAATGCATAAGAGTGGGTTAGCCAAGATTTTCATTGCTGATCGACACAATCTCACTTTTTCATGAATTCTTAGTATAATCGCCGCATATTCTTCTTATCAACCCTCATAATTCTAAATAAAAAGTCTATAATAACGTACATTTCTACCCGTCATCACATTGCAAAGCTACAGAAAGTACAAACTGTGAAATCCAGATCTCAATTTCCTACTTAAGCAGGTAATTAAGGGAATTAACTAAGTATAAGTTAAAACCTATGTTGAAGAGAAGGAAATTTCTAAGTGTTTGAAGTGATTTTTCTTGAGTAGCTTTAAGTTGAGCCTTAACTAGTGGAATTTGGCTAAGTGTAAAGTCAAAAGAAAACCATGCGTTTGGTGTTAGGAAACATTAACGCATGAGATGGGGCTAAGTTTATAGAGGTTATAAGGAAATTAAGCCTTAAAGCCAAGGATAACCATGCATAGAGCTTGTGAGGTTTGGACGCATGTTGGCCGAAGCATTGGTAAGAGGCATTACCAAAGGTTGCTCATGCATTGAGGCTGCGTGAGCGAGAGCGAGAGAGTTAGACATTAAGCACAAGATGTTGGGCGAACGATTTTGTAGCTATAGGTGGCGTTAAACGATGTTAAGTGATGCGCTAGACGATAGGTGATAACACTACACGATTAGGGTACACGCTAAACGATAAGCGTAGAAGCTAGACGATAGCGCTAAACGATAACATTAGACGATAGCGCTAAACTATGAGCTCGGACGCTAGACGATAAGTGTAGATGCTAGATGATGCACAAGCACTGGGCGATAGACGCAAGCGCTACACAATGGCGTTACACGATGAGCGTGAGCGCTTATCGTAGCGTTAGACGATGGGCGTGATGCGATAGATGATAGATGATAGATGTCAGCACTACACGATAGCGAGAGCTACTCGTTCAGCGAGAGCTACACGATAAGCGTAAGAGCTACATGATGAGTTATGCAATAGGCTATGCGCTGAACGATGTGCAATAACGAAATCGTTATCAGTGAGATATACGCGATAGCGAGATCGTTGAGAGCGAGAGATCACTAAATGATTGAGCTACACGATGGGGTGTGAGCGCTATAGGCGCAGGCACTAGACGATTGATCAGTGAGAGGGTTGGATGATGAACGTCATTGAGAGGGCTGGATGTTAAGCGACAGCGAGAGATTAACTAAATGATGGAGCTGTGCGATGATGTGCAAGAGCTACATAATGGACTAAACGATGGGCCAAGTGCTTAGGCAGTGTTGAGGCTTGCGTTACGCAAGGCTGATGAAGTCATCCGGATAAGTGGCTGAACTGAGAGAAGGTTGAGCTTGAGTTAGTAGGAGGTGGACGAATGGAGTTTCATGCAATGAAGATTTATGCATGAGGAAGACGAACTCAAACTCCATACAAGCAGGTGAGTGGCATGGAAGTAGGAGAATGGCAAGGAAGAAGGTGGTGACAAAGCATGGTGCAAACACTCCAAAGTAGGAGGTGTCTTGTGTTGAAGGCTTTGTAAGATGAGAAGGATTAGTTCCTTTGGCCTATAAATACCACCACAGAGTGCCTCTTCAATTCATAAACCGAAATCCTCTTGAAATATAGTAAGAAGAATGATTGAGGGCAGTTTCGGAGGAAGATCATGCGGTTCCAAGAGAAGGACATGCTGTCGGACAGTGAGGTCTGAAAGTAGCATCAACTTGGGACGAGGAGTACTCCCAGAATACTCGTGCGTTTTGAGTGATTCCAAAGCCACCTGAAAGCTTAGAGATTCTAGTTTTCATGATAGAACTGCTAGAGAAGAAGCTCCAAGGAATCAGGCTGGAAGATGAAGAAAAGATAGAAGGGTTGAGCTCTCGAGTAAGCTTGGGCCAGTCTTGATATTTTGAGGATTCCGGCTAAACAGTGAGAAGTTCTGAGCTAATATTTTAAGGCTCAAAAGGGAGCTCGAGGAGACCAAGGAAATTCTAGAGAGGAAGGTTCATACTTGACCAAGGTGAGTGGTATTTTCTTTAAGTCTTAAGCATATCTTTTAGAATATGTGTATATGCTTATGTTGTGAATGAGTAAATAGCATGAGAATGAGAATATGTGAACGAGATGGTCAAGGGGTCAATAGATTTAGTTCCTGAGCCCGAAGCAGAACCTCACGAGATGGTCAGGGGACCGAGAGGTCTAGTTCCTGAGTCTGTGAGAGTGGTTAGAGGGCCGACAGGCCTAGCTTCTGAGCCCATAAGAGGGAGAATTATGCGTACATAAAGTTATAAATGTCTTAAATGTGAAAATGTTAACTATCTACCGTGTGTGTAGATAGAGTTTGAGAATAAACACATTATGAATAGTATCAGTTTAACTATCTACCATACGTGTAGATAGATTTGAGATTAGAATCATTCAAGGATGAGGTTTGAATGTTAACCTCGTAGTTGTGATATGCTTGTTTATTACGAGTTGAAATAGACTCTAGAAGTTGCTTACCACTCACCGAGCTTCTTGAAGCTCATTCTTTTCTTTCATGTTTTTCTTCCCAGGTAGCGAAAGGTGAGGAGTTCTAGGATGTTGCTAAGGTCAAGGTCTGCCACAGCCATAGTCACACTTTAGGGTTTAGAATTGTTGATATAAACTTTGTAGTTAAGCCTGATAGTTGTATTGTAATAACATGAGCTTAACCAAACAGTTGTTGTTTACATCTTTGTCTTAAAGTTTTATGAAAATAAAGAGGTTCAGATGGGCAGTAGGTATCACAAAAGGGTGGTATCTGCGGTCCTTCACACCTCCTCTCAAGCTCAGGAGGCGGGCTCGAGGTGGGGCGTGACACAAACGTTCTTCCACTTTGCAGCATTGCAACACTAAGGCACAGTGTTGCAACACTGCGATACAGTCTCCACTGTACAATCATGAATTGCTTATTTTCTTCTCCAATTTGGGCTTTGTTTTCACTAGTACGATGTCGAAAAACTCACAAACGACTTAAAACTTTAATAATACAGACTCGATAGTAATTAATGCTAAAAAACAAAGGGCCCTTACATACCAAATTGTAAAATTAAAGTAGTAAATCTAAGATCCGACCCTGAAACATCCATAATTGCAAACCATTCAATAAACATTCATCAACATGAATAATTTATAGAATGCAAGCCACCACTGTAATTAAATTCTAGAAATAAAAGAAATTGGGATCAAAATCTCCTCTCTGATACCAATTGAAGGGAACCAATGAATATCTCTGTGCAGAAACGTGAGGATCGGTCCCAATTTTCGTTTTCACAAAATTGGAAAAATTACAGAACAGAAAGAATAATTATGCATTAACACAAGAAATTTACAGCATCCTACGGAAGGGAGAAGAATTGGGGAGAAATTCTACTTACCCTTGAAGCCCAATAATTTTCTTCATGAAATCCCTCGATCCACGAACACGAACGCTTCGATCTATCCAAACCAGGACACCACCACTTGAGAACCCGCTGTATTATCTTGGGAATGAGAATATGCAGGAGTGGTGGGCTCTACACAATCTTTTGGAAGAAGGAAAAAAAGAATGAGAGGAAGAAGAAGAAGATTTTTCTTCTCTGTAATTTTCTTGGAAGAGAGAAACCAGAATGTGAGACCATCTCTCACATAACCCTTCAACCCATCATGTGAAAGAAAGGAAAAGTACGGAGGGAGTTATTCTGATAACTCCCCCATTTAATTTAATTCAAAAGATTAAATTAAATAATTTATAAATATATATAAACATAATAACCAACTTATTTTATATATATATATATATATATATAGCTATATGTTATATTAAATATAAAATATAGCCTAAAGCTTTTATATTGTATCAAATACAATATAACCTATAGTTTGTATTTTCTCTCATCATTACATGACATTTAATATAAATCATATTTATACTAAATTCAATTATATGAATCTTATCCATAAAACTAATATTTGAATCATATTGAAATATTTAATTTATCTCAAAATGTTTATATTATAATGTATCAAATACATTATATTAATATATCACATATAATTAATTTCCTTATTTAATTTGAACAATTCAAATTAATTCAAAATTTAATTCTCAATAATCTATGTTGACCTATAGCAGGGACCTTATGGATATGTAGATTGAAGCTCCAATAGTACTTGGATAATTAATTAAATTCTTTAATTAAATTACCCAACATTCATTAACTGTTGGTCACTCCACTAAAAACCGACAACTGCACTCTTCGCACTACAAATATATTTTGTGTTCATTGGATATAACCAATCAACAGTGCGATAATCCTTCACAAATTGTTCGTAAGTACAACTGGGCCAAAATTACCGTTTGCCCATGTAGTTACATCTAACTCCTTAAGTATCATTGATCCTTCTAATGAACAATAAGTCATCGTCCAACTATGACTAAGTTCCTCTTGGGCCAGGAGAAGGTGTGACCGCATTGTTCAAGTCCTAGAATTAGCCTTTAAGGGAATAATTTATCTACTTATCTCGACATTAGGGAAGAAGTGAATTATGTCTTGTGTAGCCATGTTCCCAACTCTTCAATCAGACGAATCCCCAAAATGGAGGCATATTGAGTTGGCAATCTAGCTACTCTCACCCATACAAATCAAAGGACTACCTTCAAAGGCAGGAGTTCACAACGTACTCAAGATTCAGGGCATGTCACCTATGGTCATCCTGGTGAAATGTAAGTCTGTACTATTAACAGTGTTGTATAATAAGACTAATCATTACCTGGTCCGATCTTATAAAAATTCTTTGTATAGGATACCCCTACTCACATGTCTCTACATGAATGATCAAGATCAGATCATACATAGCACTTTACAACACTTGTAACATCTATAAAACGAACCATATCCATAGTGTTACTAAGATAAGGTATCGAGACTTATCCATCTACTACAGATTGTTTAGGTTATTATTTAAATAATATCCACTTGTATGCCTCTACGTACTTGTTTAAATTACATAAGATAACCTAGGATCTTAGTTTATTAGATTGAGTGTATGCTCATAAAATTACAATTATTTTATTAATAATAATTTATTTATACAATGTTCACAAACTACGAGAATACAAGAGATTTAGGACACCAGTCCCAACAGTATATATCATTTATTATATAAACGAATATCTATCTATCTATCTCTCTCTCTCTCTCTCTATATATATATATATAGGGTTTAAAAAAATAAAAGAGGAAAAGTTATCCTTGGATTGCATGCACATAACCTTCCCCATCTTCATCTGTTATTCTTCGTAAAGCCATTGATGCTGCTCGTGGTCCTCCTCTCACACTGTCGCTCATCGACAATTCGAGTCATATGAATCACGTTGTCATTCATAGTTCGAGTCGCGCCAATCGCCGTCTGCTTTGCGTTGCATTCATCGTTAATCCGAGTCATGCACCATCCACCATTTGTCGTTGTCCTCTCATGTACCATTCATCGTCCTCCTCTTGCACACTGTCCGTTGTCCAGTTTTTTTATGTTGGTTTGTTTGTCGACCTCCACTCGACAGTTTGGTCGCCGGTGAGAATCTGAGGAGGTTAGCCTAAAAAAATCGAAGATCTGAGAGAGGGAGATTTGGCTAGAAAGATATCAGAGACAGGGTTTTAAAGAGAGGATTTTGAGAGAGAAATTGAAGAATATGGAAAGTTATGGGTTTTTGAAAAATATTATAATTTATATATTTTTTCTAAAACATTAATTAATTTATGATTGGGTACTAAATGTTAAATCAACCCTATCCTTTTCTTTTCTTTTCTTTTTTCCTTTTTAGTAATTTTAAAGACAACTTAGACATTCTTATAAATAATAGAAAAGCTGAATAAAATTAAAATATAGGGTCTTTATTAAGACCTTATATATTGTTATCCCAAAGATAAAATAGCAGGTAATATACATGAGTCACAATAATGATAATATTAAATTTAAATAAAATCTAGCATAGAGATGAAAATAATCGACAAGTTTGGGTAAGAAATTCATGTACTTAGTACATGAGTTTATCAATTCACATCACCTCCCTCTATCTTGGTGATATGCAATTTTCTTGTGGAACTCGTGTATGACATCCATGATTTCCCCCACAATTTTCGTGTTTTCAATTTTTCTAGAGCAAACATCACAAATTTGTCATCCAAGTCATGCAAACTTGTTTACATCTATACGTGGTACACAATTTGCCTCTAAATCGTATATCACGTCCACGCTCCATTAACGTACTTGTGGATAAGGTACATGATTTATCCAACTTATCTACCATGTCCACGAATTAGCAACCCTATTTTTAGAAAAAGTTTGGGTAATGAATTTTCTAAATTACATTATTTTTTTAAAAAAAATATTTAAAATAAGTATGTTATTATTATTTTAGACTTCCAAGCCCAAAATACTCAGGGGACGTTTGGGGCAAAGAGTTGACTATTATAGTCTTTGGTTGTTATAGTTGGGTTATGATAGTTTGTGGTTGAGATGTAGATTATTTTAGTTTGAGTTATAATAGTATGTGTTTGAGGTATAAACTATTGTAATTTGAGAAGGAAATAGTAAACACTGTAGCAAAAAATAAAAAAATTGGTGAATGTAAAATAGTAAAAACGGTAACAAATTGGAGTTTTGAAATAGTGTTGACTGTAGCTAATTGGTGGTTTTGAAATAATATTTATTGGAGCAAGAGGTGGTTATTATAGTCTTAGGATAGTTCTTGCCCCAAACACCTCTTCAAAGTTATGCTTAAGACCTACCCGACCCATTCCCAATACCTCATATGAAATGGGTCGAGTTGTGTTATTTCATTGGTTACTTGAAAATATATTTAAAAAAAAGTGTAAAATTGACATGAAGGGAAAAAAAAATCAGCTTTAATTATTTTATTAGGTTATGTCATTTTAATCCTTAAGCTTTCCATTTTATCAAATCTGATCCTAAATTAAAGTAAATGTTGCAATTTTTTTCTTTGATCTAATTAGTTTTTGCAGATATTCACTCATTAATTTTAGGAAAAAAACACACCGTAACAATCATAAACTAATACATTCTAATAAATAAAACTTTGCAAAAAAAAAAAAAAAGTTCCATCAATGTCCAAAGCAACCCTTGAATAATTTTATAAAAAAATCAGAAGTTTCAACAAAGCTAAAGGCTCTTATATCATTTTTATCTAAAATTTTATCAATTTCACATATCATACCATACATATGTTTGATAATTCAAAGAACACATTATAATTTTTTTTAATGATGATTAAAGTGAGAATTTTTTAGATGATTAAAATTGCAACACTGGCAAATTTACAGTAAAAAATATTTATTTCTAGAAAAGGAATAAATTTGAAAATAACAAACAAGCTTTCATCTAGCATATCTATTATTTTTTAAATCAAATAAACAAACAAGAACATATCCTTATTTTTTTTTTTATAATACCACCCTTTGTGAAAATTATAAAACACATTCTTGATTCTAAATATCTTATATCTAAAATAAAGTCATACTTGTATATTCAAATCTTAAATATCAAACAATCTTCATCCATATCAATATAAACATTACTTAGTAAATAAAGATATCAATTACCATCTCAAAATGTTAATGGTTCTTCGATCCCAACTCCTGTAAAGGTGTTGAACTCAAAAAATGCTTGCTTGATCTTCATTATTAATGTTGTTGCTTGATCTTCTTTGCTTGAACTCAAGGGAGAAGTTTGGTGTTTGTTTTGGGAAAAATTATCAGGGTTTTAGGAAAATAGATTGGTTTGTTTTTCCATTTGGTAACCATCTAGTTTTTAGTTTTTGTTTTTTAAAACAAAGTCTATTTCATCCACATTTTCTTAGTCAAATTCCAAAAACAAAAACAACATAGCTACTTTTTTTTAGTTATCAAAATTTGACTTGGTTTTTTAAACCACGGGTGAAAAGTAGATAACAAAAGAAGAAATTTAGAGGTGGAAGTAGTGTCCGTAGACTCAATTTTAAAAAACAAAAATAAAAAAACAAAACGGTTACCAAATGGAACCTAGATTTTTTATTTTTCTTTTTTGTTTAGAATTTGAGTAGGTTGTAGTAGGATTTGTGTAGTTGGAGTGAGTATGAAATTATTATGATGTATATAGTTATGGGTTTAAGATAATCTTATAATGGAGTGGTTGGTCACTAACATGAGGTATATTTGTTTGTTTGAAACAAATACACAGAAAAATGACAAATCAATCTCCAACCCTTACAAGTTTAATTTAAGTCTCTTTTGCCAAAATAATAATAATAATAGTAATAATAATAATTAAGACTAAGAAAATTATCAAAGTATTAGACTAAAAAGAATGTTTGTGTCTATTTGGCTCTGGATTATACAAAATTGATTACAAATTTAAGGTTCCATTAGACAAAATTTAAATTTATATCTTAAAATCAATTAAACTTTCAAACTTTTAAAGATCTTATTAAATACAAAAATGAAAGTTAAATACAAAATTGAAAGTTTAAGAATCTACACTTCTGAAATTTAAGAAAATACAAACTTAAAAGTACAGAGACTAAACTTGTAATTTAACAAAATCGATTTCAAAATTAATTCTAATATCTGAAAATGTAGATAATTATTTTTAGAAGTCAAATAAAAAGAAAAGAACAAGAAAAAACCCAACCCCTATTTTCAAAATTAGAATGATTCTCACAAGTTTGCCGGTCCTAAAGGTGCTCCCAACTTTTAAAGGCAAATCATAAACAATAATATAACAGTACAAGATATAAGTTACATCCATACACAAACATTCATTCCAAACCAAGTAATGTTCACACTACTATATTTATTCATTTGTATCATACATTAAACTTCATATTATAGTTCCACTACTAAATATCGAGATGATTCGAACATGCATTTACGACGTCCAGTCCCACCAGGTCAAAGGCTCTCCCTCGTGACTCTGCTGATCAGCTGTTGTATAAACATCCGAGAAGTAACCCTGACCGTCGTCACTCCCATCTTCCTCCTCTGAGTTCACTCCAAAAACTGGCAAAACACAGCCATCATAGTCATTGCTCAGGAGGTAAGAATCCCCACTGTCTAAGAGTTGAGGACCGTCCTCGTCCAGCACAGCGCTTCCATTGCTCCTGCAACTATGGTGGTCTTCAATCTTAATGCTCTGTTGCACAACAGGAACAAGGAGTTGATCCTCCAGAAATGGCTCGGGATTCTTAGCGTGAAACGATGATTCAACCACTTCTTTAGCTTGAAGTTTCTCAGTTAAAGAAGCTACCTGAGGTTCAGTAATTGAGAATGCATAAGAGACCCCTCGATCAGTAACAATACCAAGTCCCTCTTTAACTAATTTCACCATTCTTTTTCCTAAGATTCCGCATCATATCTGGAAAAGTAACCCATATCTTCTCTTGACCCTAGAAAGTTGGGTTCAGAACCTATGCCAGACTAACTTGATTGTAGGACCACGAGTTTACAAGACGTCATTAGACTAAATGTGATGATGAAACTTGTAACTAGATTAACTAGAAATTACACGAGTCATCTTAAGAAACTAAGATAAATGGACCACCAACCACCATCCTAAAGGTTTACAAAGAATTCTATTTCTACTTGAATTTATGTTCAGAAGATGTCACATCAAAGACAGCCAAGCAAGCAAATATCAGAAAATGTTAAGCTTTCAGCATCTATAAGACACAGCATAACATACTAAAGGTTAATGGACAGTTAGTAATAGATTTTGAGCAAAGGCGAATCTCCACTGTAAAACCAAATTGTTAAAGCGTCAAACTATATAGCTTTCAGTGGGCATAGATACCTCGGCTTTGAGCCTTTCATTCTCCTTAGCAATAAAGTCGTAGCTAGAACGAAAGGAATCATATGAAGATTTGAGAAGATCATAGTCCCTTTCAAGCTGCTTTGTCTTCCATCGAGCTCGGCGGTTTTGAAACCACACAGCCACTTGCCTTGGCTGCAGACCCAGCTTCTTTGCCAGCTCAGTCTTGCGCTCTGGCTCCAGTTTGTTTTCTGACTCAAAGCTAATCTCCAGCAGATGCACCTAATCATTGGCCATGAATAAGGGTCATTCAGCAATCAGCAGCATAGACTGTCACATCATCTTTTTTTCTCTTCTCCTTTTTTTGCAATAACATCTAAGATGGTCAACCTCATTTATTGGTAAGAAATGAGAACACTGGAAGATGAAAAATAAGTACAATAAAAGAAATGAAAACTATCATCTCAAGATGAACTTGATGTATTGTACCCAATTATGGGTTTATTTGAAATTGTTTTGCACTTAGAAAGTCATTCTAAACAGAACCTATATTAGCCATGTAAACAATTCCCTCATGGGAGCTTTACTTTTGCATTTATCTTTCAGAATCTGAGAATTATGCTATTCTTTTTTTTCTTCACCACAGATATATAAGCAAGGAGACCAGCATTGATTCAAAGGTAATCACATTAAAGCAACAACATAGATTGAATATAAGGAATATGCCATAAGTAAAATGCATCCAGTTCAGGCTTTAGATTCGACAGTTCCATCCCCACCCACCAAGTAAAACAGAAACAAATACTGAAATAAATACAGAGTACTATCAGAATAGGATAAACTTAAATACCTGCTCTTGAGTTAACCGGCGCTTCTTCTCAGGTGGCTGGTCATCGTAGTAGTCATCGTCGAACAGGTCATCCGGAGAGCTGAAAAAGGGCTGCCTCTTTGAAGTTTCCTCCATCCCCATCGTGAAACTTGGTCCTAACATTAGCAGAAATACAGTTTAAAAACCGATATAATCCTAATTAAAGATCCCTAATACCTCAAATGCAAAATTTATCAAATTTACCTCGAAGGATGGAATCACTACTTCCAAAAAACAACATGTTGGCATGACCTGGAGACCGGTTAAAGATCCAACCGTCCGACATCATTAATTATTCTCTTAAATCTGAAACGGGAATCGTTAGCAAGGGATCACCGGCGATTTACGGCGGCGGCGCACGAAATCGTGGGAGATCTTTATTAAAACAAGAAAGGAAATAGATGGGGTTTGGTATTTTCAGCGTCTACGGCTGAAAATTAGAAAATCATAAGCTTGTGGCGGAAGAAGCTGGTGCTCCAAAGTAACCTAGCCGGTGTTCCCAATGGAGAAATACAAAACCCCATCACACCACCAGCTCTGTTATTACCCAGCTCTTCGTCAGTCTCGAAAACCTCTGAGAAAAACCCCACAAAAAAACCTGGAATCAGAGAAAAATCGGAGAAAAAACTGAACCGTAAAGAGAAATAGAGAGAAATACAAACGGTTGATCGGAAATAGAACCTCCGGAGATCGGAAAATCAGAGTCCCCGGCGGAATGGATTCGACGATGCTGTTATGAACCTCTGTGGAGGTTGTTATCAGCGGGTAAAATTGATAGTGGGGGGTTGGGCGTCTTTTATAGTCCTCGAGGATGTGAAAGGACTATATTACCCTTGTGATTCGGCGCCATCCACTTGTGTTCTTTGGAGTTTTTCGAATATTTCATAAAATAAATATATTTGTTTTTACACATAAATACATACTACTTTTTTAGATGGTTTGTGGTGGGGTCCAGTTCTAATAGGATTAGATCTGAACCGTCTGATCAGAATTGTCTTTTTGCCATTCCAGTTCTGCCGCAGGATCTAAACATGGGCTTTCATACAAATAAATAAATATATATATGTGGATAAAAGCGTAACGATTTTAAAATGGACGGATTTTTTTATTTAGTCTCTCAAAAAAGTTAATTTTTATGACGAAGATATTTGATTCATAATATTTGGTTAGAGATGTTCACGGAACGGGATAGGGTCGGGATGTCACTCTTGGCTTCCATCTCCGTTTTTTTATTCCTATTCTCTTAAAATTCTTCACAAGGATCGAGGCAAGATTCCAAAAAAATCGCGGGGATCGAATTTTTTGCGGAGAATTTTTTCCCATTAGTTAGTTTTTTTTATAAAAAAAAACAGTTAATTTAAATCATTAATGTGGACAAATTTTAAATAAATAATTAACTTTATCACTAAAGTTTATTAGAATTAGTTTTAAAGATAAATTACTCAAATTTGGGCCTAAAACTAATCAACCTTTTTAGTTGAAAGGAATAAATATTAATTAAACTATTCACATATATAATCTAAATACAAATATTTAATTTAAACCTATTCATTATCTTGACCAATAAACAATCAAACTTGATATTTAAATGTAATGTTTATATAATAATAATAATAAGAAGAAGAATATAACTTTAACTAATTATACTAAATAAATAAATAGAGGCTAATCGGGGTGGGGACGGGGAATGCATTCCCCATTCCCGTTTCCGTTTAGTTTACGGGATTTTTTGTCCCACATCCTCCTCCATTTTCCGCCTAATCGGGAAATCTCCATCCCGGCTCAAAAATTGGACATCTATGTGTTTAGTTAGAGGCTTTGACAACACAAGAAGTTAATTGGTCGAAAGGACCATTATGACAACATTGTCATTACTTGGTGGAAATCGATGATTGGGCATTTTGACATTCGAATGGGAGAAGGAAATTGATATCTTTATAATCGAATCCCTTCTTTTTATTAAATATGAATATTGGAGTGGAGGCTATCCAAGCTTAATTTGGATTGATAAAAGTCTTATTGTCGTCAAGCTTGTGATAGTGAAAGTCTTATAGTTAGTTTGTTTCCCCTTCAGATGCACATTGTTTTCTTCACATCAATTGCTCACCAAAATATTATTGTTGTTGAATTTGGAGAAATATTCAATTTTCTCTTATTTCTCATAAAAGACACCATAATAGATAAATATAATAGAAGAGAAATTCTAATGAAGGGAACTAATAATAATAAAAGGAATGAACATTTAGTAATAATAACTAAAATAATAAATAAAGCAACCATATTATACACAAATCTACACTTGAGAGCTAGGTTATATATAGAATACAATCCAAGCTTGGAATTGAGTTCATTAAAATTTCTCTTTGGTAAAGCTCTAATGAAAATGTCGGCAATTTGATGGTGAGATGGAAAATAGTTTAGTTCTACTATGTTCTTTTTAACCTTCTTATAGATGAAATGTCGATCTATCTCTATGTGTTTCGTTTTGTCATGATTGACATGATTCTTTGTTATGTTGATTGTTGCTTGACTATCACAAAATATTTGAATGAACCTTAAGTTGCTTTCAGTAGTTCTTTTAAAAGCTTTTGTATCCACATCCCTTCACAAATTTCCAAAGCCTAGAGCTCTATGCACTATTTCCGGCTACAAGTAATTGCTTTTTTCTTATCCAAGCGACTAAGTTGCCCCAAACGCAATAGCAATATTCAAACGTAGATCTTCAATCAACTAACTTTACAGCCTAACTAGCGTTGGTCTAAAGTTCTACCATTCTGTTTGATGAGTTTTTAAACAATAACCCATGACCTGGAGTACTTTTCAAGTAGGGGTGATCATTAAACTGCTAAAACTATACCGAATGTTAAACCAAATCGAACCCAAGTCGAAACCGAATTAATGTGGTTGGTTCAGTTCAATATATTTTCAAATCGAATTATTGCGGTTCGGTTCAGTTTCAAATCTTAAAACATCGAATCATTTTAATAAATATAATTATATATATATATATATAATATATATATATATATATATATATATATTAGAAAATATGAAAAAGCATAAAAAAATAAAAAAATAAAGTGAAACTGAACCAATCAAACCAAACCATTTATAATTTGGAAAATATGAAAAAGCATAAAAATTAAAAAAACAAAAAATATAAAACAATCGTGAAACCGAATCGAACCATGAACACCCCTACTTTCAAGTATCTTAAAATCTTGTTAAGAATTCTAAGATGATTTTTATTTGGACTATTAATTTGTTGACTAACAATGCTCCTAGAATATGATATATTTGGTATGGTATAAGACAAGTAAATTAACTTTCCCACGAATCTTTGATACATGCCGTTATCAATTGGATTAATGTCTATTGTCTTTACTTTGGTCTTGGACTAGATTAGGATCCATATGTATTTCAGTAGGTTAACACTCAAGATTTTAAATCTCCTTTAGCAAGTTTAGGATATATTTTCATTGAGAAATGACTATGCCATCTTTAGATCTCGCCACCTCCGTTCCTAAAAAATATCTCAAGCTTCCTAAATCCTTGATTTCAAACTTAGTTGCAAGCATTTTTTTCAGATGAAGGATCTTCCATAGGTCATTTTCTGTGATGATGATATTGTTGGGATTTATGCCCTAAAGCCTCGCAGTTAATTATTTTTTGATATAATAATTGATTATTTTAAATATACAATGATTAGTTATCCATTACAGGAAAAATCCAAGGTTATTTCATGAGACTTGAATAGTATGTAGTAGACATACAAGTGGATCATGTTTAAGTAATAACCTAAAGTGTCTATAGTAGATGGATAAGGTTGAATGTCTTATCCTGGTAACACTATGTATACGACCCACTTTGTAAGTGTTACAAAGGATGTGATCCAAATCATTCATGTGTAAACATGCGAGTGAGGGTATCCTATATAATAAGATTGTATAAGACCGGACTACGAAATACGTAACCTCTCTTTGTAACGTTGTTAACTAAAGAGATTAATATTTCATAGGATAACCATGTGTAACTCGATCTCAATCCTGAGGAAGTTATAAACTTCTGCCTGTGAGGGTTTGTCTTTGATTTGTATGGGTGAGAGCGGCCCGAGTCGTTGACTCAATATGCCTACCATTTTAGGGATAAAATCAAATGGGGAGTTGGGAACATAATTACATAAGATTAAATTCACTCATTCCCGCCCTTTAGGGTAAGTAGATGATTTGTTCCATAAAGTGCTGATTCTGGATCTTGAATAAAGGGTACCCACCATCTCATTGACCTGAGAGGGGTTTGGTTTATGGTAAGACCATGGACAGATTGTCCATTAGAAGGATGAATGGTATTGAAAGAGTAAGAGGAAATTACAGGGGTAAAATGGTCATTTGGCCCAACTGTAATTATGAACAACTCTTGAATGAATGACTTACTTATAATAATTAAATCTATAAACATAACATGTTCTACAATGCGAAGAGTGCAGCTATGAGTCTTCATTGGAGTGACCCATAGTTAATGAATGTTGGCTAATTTAATTAAAGATTTTAATAAATTAACCTCAAATCAATGAAGCTTCTAATTTGTAGGTCTATTAGGTCTCCGCTCACAATAGGTAAACAAGGACCAATAATTTTGAAAGAAATTGAATTGTTCAAATTATGATACAATTAATGTAATGTATATAGATACATTATAATATAAAATTTTATTTTGAATAAGATCCAAACTTTAATTATATAATATGGGAGATTTAAATATATTTGAATAAAATTTAAATATTAAATAATATGAATAATATTCATATAAAAACTATAGGTTAGGAGAGAGAAGTATATTTGAATATGATTCAAATATACATTTAATTCAATATGAGATATTTAAATAAATAAATTTAATAATTAATTAATTAATTGACTAAATTAAATTAATTTTAAATTAAATAATAATTAACTCGCTTGCAATATGCAGGGAAGTGAGTGACAGAAGTTGTAACTTCCCTCTTTTCCTTATATTGCTGAGAGTCTGCAATATTATAGATGAGAGTTAATATAAGATTTGATTTTTCATCTCTCTAAAAAAAGCTCTCAACTATTAAATTTTATAGATAAGATTTTTTTTTCCTGTAAATTTCTCCTTCTCACTTTTAAAAAGGTTTCTATCAATTGGTCCTTACTAGAGAATAGCAGGAAAGACTCTATGGAGGTGTCATGATATTGTACGTGTTATTGTGAAGACCTAAAGAAGAATGAAGAATGGTTCTTTAAAGGTAAATTTCGTCTTCTCCTTAATTTTTTTTTTTTTTTTTATAATTATTTTGATGCTTAACCTATAAAAATGCATAATGTATGTACTATTTTCTTCTTTTCTTTGTTGTAAATTCTAAAACAAAATCAAAGCAATAGATGATCAATTGCTTCTGCTGGAGATTCAATTCCTTTAGATATCATCTACATATACAATCAAGATTGCAGCTTTGTTGTTTGTAGATTTCACAAACAGAGTATGATAAGCTTGACATTGATGATAACCATTATTAATCTCATAACTTTGGCAAATATGTCAAACCAAGTACGAAGGGACTATTTTTATCATATAAAGACTTTCTCAACTTGCATATCAAATCTTTGTTAGACTCATTTTCCATTTTAAGAGAATCCTGCATGTAAACTCTTCTTTGAGATCACCATTCAAAAAGGCATTTTGATATCAAGTTGATGAAAAAATCAATCTTGATTTATCGCTAAAGATAAAAGGATACGAACAATGTTTAATTTAGCAACAGGAGCAAAGGTCTCCTAATAATCGATGTCATATTACTGGGTGAAGCGTTTAGCCACAATTTTTACTTGTAATCTTTCAACACTACCATCTGACTTGTATTTAACTATGACAATCCATGTGTAACCAACATGATTCTTTCCAGAAGAAAGTGTTGTGAGAGTCCACATTGTTGGGGATTGTGTCCTAGATCTTGTGGTTTGTAATGTGTATAAACAAAATTCATTTATTTAATAAAATAAGGAGTTATTTATTTAACCATTAGACTTATATAACTCAATCCAATAAACTAAGATCCAAGGTTATTTTGTATAACTTGAACAATATGTGGTAGACATATAGGTGGATCATGTTCAAGTAATAACCTAAATGGTTTATAGTATATGAATAAGGTTGGGTGCCTTATTCTGATAACACTCTGAATATGACCCACTTTGTAAATGTTACAAGAATTGTAAGTGTTACAAACGATTTGATCCAAATCGTTCATGTGGAGACATGCAAGTAGGGATATCCTATATAAAGAGTTTGTATAAGACCTGATCGCGAATGATGAATCTCTCTTTATAACATCTTTGACTGAAGAGATTAACATTTCATAGGATGACCATAGGTAACTCAACCACAATTCTGAGTGACTTATGAACTCCTGTCTATGAGGGTAGTCATTTGATTTGTATGGGTGAAAGTGGTCCGAGTCATTAACTCAATAAGCCTAACATTTTGAGGCTTTATCTGAGTAGGAAGCTGGGAATATAGCTACATAAGATGAAATTCACTCATTCCTGTTTTTAGGGTAAGTAGATGAATTGTCCCTTTAAGTGCTGACTTTGGGTTTTGAACAATGGGCACCCTCCCTCTCATTGGCCCGAAAGGGATTTGCTTATGATAAAACCATAAACAGGTTGCTCATTAAAGGATCAATAGGACTTAAGGAGTAGAAGGTAATTACAGGGTGAAAGGGTAATTTGACCCAGTTGTAGTTATGATCAATTTGTGAAGGGTTGATCAATTTGTGATGGGTTGACTTACTGATAATTGGTTATATCCATGAATTCGAAAATATTTTATAGTGCCAAGAGTGCAACTATGGGTCTTTAGTGAAGTTGCTCATAGTTAATGAATGTTGATTATTTTACTTAAAGAATGTAATTTATTAATTTCGTATTATTGGAGCTTTTAATCTGTAGGTCCATTAGGTTTCCCTTCTAGCTCACTAAGGATAAAATAAGGATTATTTAGTTTTAGAAGAATTTGAATTGTTTGAATTAATAAGGGAACTTATGTTAATTGTATATGATACAATTAATATAATGTGTATAGATATATTATATTATAAAGTTAATTTTGAATGAGACTCAAAATTAAACTATATAATATGAGAAATAATGTATTTGAATAAGATTTAAATATTAAATAATATGAATGAGATTCATATTAAAACTATAGGTTGAATTTAATATGAATGAGATTCATCTTAAAACTTTATATTAAAATTAATACGAATGAGTTTCACATTAAAACTATAAGTTAAATTTTAATGTGAATGAGATTCATATTAAAATTATAGTTTATGAGAGGAAAATACATTTGAATATGATTCAAATGTATTATTCATTAAATATATGATATATAATTAATTAATATTAATTAAATTAAATTAAATTAAATTGAATTTGATTTAATTAAATAAGTTAAATAATAACTCCCTGTAGTTACAAGGAGATAACATGAGTTAGAGAGTGTGGAGTTAGGGGAGTTATCTCACTTCTCACATTATGTAGAAGAGATTTGCATTTGGTAAAAACATAAAAACACAGAAGAAAAAGTTTCTTCTCTTTCACTTTCACTTCTCTCTCAATCTCTCATCACTTTCACAAAATTGCATAGAAGAGTTTCTCTGTAAAAGGTTGAAAAAAAATCTTCCTTTTATCTCCCAAAAAAGGTTCCCACAAACCTAGTCCTTATCGAAGAATAGCAAGGAAAGATCTTGATGGTGGTGTTTTGTTCATGATTGAAGAGATCATGGATATAGTGAAGAATTGAAGAAGACTGAAAAGTAGTCTTCAAAGGTTATCTCATTTCTTTTATAGTTCTTCATAGTTAAAAGCATGCTTAGTTAATTTATGTTTAAACTTCTATTTTTTGTATATGCGAAACACATATTAAAAGCACATGCGTTCATACGCTTCCGCACAAGATTTGATCCTTTTACACATTCGATTACTTTTAAGAACTTTAATTTCCTCATGTACATCCTTTTTCCACTTAGAATCTTTGAGTGCATTTTGAATATTATGTGGAATTTGAACACTCTCCAACTGAGTTACAAAAGTTTTATAAGATTAATGTAATTTCCTATATGCCACATATTTTTAAATTGGATGACTAGTACATCTTCTTGTTGGGTTTAATGTCCTATAAACTCGTAGTTTGTAAATCATTAAACATATTCTATTTTCAATAAAGACGTTATTGAGGTTATTCAGTAAAAGATGTTATTGAATATGTAAGTTGCGAATATCTAACATAAATCCAATAAACTAAGATCCTTGGCTATAACATGAATACTTGAACTATATGTAGAGACATATCATAGAATCAAGTTCAAGTATATAGCCAAAACTGTCTATAATATAAGGATAGGGTTGGGTACCTTATCCTGGGGACACTATGGACGCGGCCCACTTTGTATTAAGTACAAACGATGAGATCCTAAATCGTTCATGTAGAAACATGTGAGTGGAGGCGTCCTATGCAATGAGTTTGCATAAGACAGGACTGTGAAATTAGTCACTTTCTCTTTATAACGTTGTTTACTGAAGAAACTGACTATTTCACAAGATGACCTAGTAACTCGATCTTAATCCTGAGCTAACTATGAACTCCTATTTCTATGAGATTATCCTTTGATCTGCATGGGTGAGAGTGACGAGACATCGCCGACTCAACAAGCTTACCATTTTGGGGATAAGATCAGATAGATAGCTAGAGACATAGTCTCGCAAGACGAAATTCGCTCCTACCCATTTCAGGGATAGTAGAGAGGTTTTCCCTTAAGTACTAACTCCAGGACTTGAATAAGGGGCCCCACCCTCTCCTTGGCCCGAGAAGAACTTAAGTTTGATGGTTGGACCACAAACCCATTGTACATTAGAGAATTAGTGGAACTTAAGAAACAAGAAGTACTATAGGGGTAAAACGGACATTTGACCCGGCTATAGCTACGAACAACCTGTGAAGGATCGACTTACTGAACATGATTATATCAAGTGGACGGAAATATATCTACGGTGAGGGGAGTGCAGCTACTGGGCTATAGTGGAGTGTCCCGGTAGTTAACAAATGTTGGTTAGCTTGGTTAATGAGATTAGTCGGTTAACCTCGAATCGTTAGAGCGCATGATCTGTAGGTCCATTAGGTCTCGTACTAGCTCATATCGGAATAAAGCCTAGAACAATTAGATAGGAAACTTTGAATCGTTCAAAATCGGGAAAGGGTATTATCGTCAATTGTGTTTGAGACAATAATTTAATTATGAATTAAATTATTAAATGAGAGATAAAGTATTTAAAAGTGTTTTAAATACTATATACATGAATAAGGATTCATATATAATGGATTGCACAAGGTTAGAATGATTAATTGGATTAATCATATGAAATTAATTGGAAAAGTTTCAAATTAATTACCAAAAATTAATTTCAATTTAGATTTGAAATTAAAATTAAAATGCAAGCTAAAATCAGATTTTGGATCAAAGATAGTGGATTTTGTTGGAATCCCACTTATGCATGGTGATTCAAAGTGGAAAAACAACTCATCCATGCACTCTTGCATGTAATATTACATGAACACCTAGAATCCACTATTGCTTGCTTCTCCACCATATATCTTGCATCTTGAAGTTTCTTGATGCATGGATTCACTCTATAAGTAGAGGTAAAATCAGATTGAGAGCTAAAGACAACTATTTCCATATTATTGTGCTGCTGGAATTTGGTCTCAAACTCACATACCTTCATATATCTCTCTAGAGCTTGAACCTTCAAGTATTCCCTTCCCATTCCCTATCTCTTTAGATTCCCACAAGTCGTTCTTGGCCCGGAGAATAGTAAGGAAGATACTAGAGGTGGTCCACACACTATTCGTGAGCAAAGGAATCAAAGGGAGTTGCTGAATCGGTCTCCAAAAAGGTTGGTACAAATTTTGCTCTCTGTTTACGGTATTTGGACAACATGCTTTCATTTTCTAAAATTGATGTAGTTAAGTGCCTTCGATCCTAAAATTGCTTCCGCATGTGTTATATGAACACCTTCACTTCTAACATCTTTTTGTTGAGATATTGATAATGTTGCATCATCAATCAAGGGTCTCATAGAATGATGTTCTCATATGTGGAATTCAAAGAATATGCGTGTGGTTCAGGTAGTTGACATTCAGAGTCTTGCAAGATAGCTCTTTTCTTTTTGGAGTAAACAATTGGAGTTCGACTTTATGAGACTAAAGGTTAAAAAACTTGTGAGATTTTAAGTTCAAAAACAATAGTAGGAATTGAAATGGAAATAAGTAGCTCATTTAGAGGAGAAGTTAAGACTTTAGTTATGATGTGAGTAGAAGGTGTGAGATAAGTAGATTGAACTTCCCATGCCTCAAATTCTTTCACGTTCCCCCCTAAATTTGGGATTTGGTGAAAAAAAAGTTGGTTTTCAAAGAAGGTAACATCTATAAAAGTGTACATTTTCCTAGTAGATGGGGAATAATATTTGTCCCCCTTTTGATGTGATGAATAACCTAGAAAAATGTACTTTATAGATTTTGGATCAAGTTTGAATCGATGAGGAGAATGATTGTGAACAAAGGAGGAACACCCAAAAATATGAAGGGGTAAATTTGAGAAAAAGTTTTGCAGTTCAGAATGAATTTGGAGGAAGACATCTTGAGGAGATTTGAATTTGAGGACTCGATTAGGCATTCGATTTATTAGAAAGATTGCAGTAAGAATGGCTTCTCTCCAAAACATATTAGGAACATTATTGATAATCATAAGAGAATGAGTAACCTTAAGAAATTGTCTATTTTTCCTTTCACAATTCTATTTTGTTAAGAAGTGTTCACACATGAATTAGTGTGAACAATACTATGAGATGAAAGAAATGGAGTTGAATTGAAATAGTCTTGAGCATTATCTGTTTTGAGAATTTAAATATTACTTTGAAATTGAGTGATCATAAAGTGAAAGGATTAAAAAATACTTGATGTTTCAGATTGTTCCTGCATGAGGTATGTGCATGTCAGTTTAGTATGGTCATCAATAAAAGTTATGAACCAACGTGTACTAGATGTAATTTTAACTTTAGAGGGCTCCAAATATCACTATGATACAGTTCAAAAGGTTTTGAAGATTTGTAGGGCATATTTGGATAAGGATTTCTAGTATATTTGGACAGTTGACAAACTTCACATGGTGAGTACAAGATCATTTGATAATTTTATTGACCCTCTCCTATAACTTTAGATAGAGACCCACCTGCTATTTAGACTGAGGAATGACCAGTCATATACTCTGACACTCTTAAATCCACAATTCACAATTTTTTTAATTGTGTTGTACAAAGAAGCAATGAAAGACAATGTCCTGATGAGCATAACTTGTATAAGAAGTAACGTTCTGCTTTGACATGATGTGTGAGATTGAATAGAAGCCAAACTAGTTTAACTAAACCAATTTGATTTGAACTGTTTGCTAATTGGAGGTCGAAGCGATCTAAATGCGACAAATCTAAGGAGCAAAGAAACCACTGCAGATGTGAGAGGATATCCCATGAATGTGGATTTGGGCATTCGAAGGGTTTGTTTTTCAGTAGATTTTAGCGAAGGACCCAACAAAGTTGAATGTGAGTGGCATTAATGGAGCAGAGGTGGAGTGTGCAGTAGATCTGACTGACGATTGAGTTGTGCACCAGCGGATTTGTTTTCACGATCAACTAAGCGGTGATGGCAGCCGCTAAACATCTAAACTTTTATAATTGAATCAACTTAGATTCTCCATTAAGATTTTTTTCTAAAATTATTCATACATTAATTCGAGTTGCCAATTTCATTAATCAAATATTTGGAGAAATCTATACATGTGCAAGAATTAAATGCATATGAACGATTTTTGAAAATGTAAACTTATTTGAAACAATTATATGTCTTCACACGATATCTTTCGAATTAAGTAGTGTAAATCGACTTACTTATGAAAGTTGAAGATTTAAATTATTATGATATAACATCTCTAAAATTTATCGGTATAAATTGATATTTTCTCTTAAAATAATATAAAATGTCCCATGTAACGTAAAAACCAATTCTCTAAAGTCAAATAGAGGAAGTAAAGAAGAATTTTTCTTAGTCAAAAGAATTTGGATTGGGTGTTAGACTATTTAAGATTTATAGATGTATTACATTTATTCATCCACATAAATTTAAGACATGTTTGGTGAGTGATTTTCAAATTATTAAAATAAATTTTTTTCATTTTTTAAAATACTTTAAAACATGTTTTCATCCTTTAAAATCAATTAAATATTAAATTAATTTTAAGTGATTAAATGTATGTTTTAGAGTAATTTTGATGAGCTATTTGGAGCGCTGAGTTGAGATAGGTGTCTAGAGTGTTAGGATTGATGCATTAAATCTCGTAGGATAGTTTGTAATTGTATTGTACAACAATTTTATTTGTTTAATAAAATATGAGATGTTTTATTTGACATTTAGTAGCATTAAACCCAAAAACCAATAAACTAATATCCAAGATTATTATCTTTAGCTTAAACATGTATGTAGAGACGTACAGGTGGACATGTTTATGTGATAATCGAAATGGTCTATAGTAAAGAAGTTTAATTAACTATTCAAGTACCATTGAAGCTTCATGCTACAGATTCATGAAGCCCCCTTTGTAGCTCAATAGGGATTTAATGAGAATCAATTGTGGATAAATTTGAATTGTTCAAATTAATGGAGGGAAATAATTATATGTGATATAATTCATTTAATTTAATTATATATATGATATAATTACTATAATATATTTGATACATTATAATATAATGTCTAGTTGAGAGGAAATAAATATTTGAATATGATTCAAATATTAATTATATGAATTAGATTCATGTAATTGAATTTAATATAAATGTGATTTATATTAATAATACATTTAAGAGAATTAAAACTATAGGTTATATGTTATATGGTACGATATTAAACCATAGATTATATGTTATATATGATAATATATATATATATATAAATATATATATTAAAATTAATTTAATTTAAGTTTTAAAGGGAGGGAAATAACTTCCCTCTCCTTAATTCTCTCTTGACCTCACGATCAAAGTGGTGGAGTAAGTGATACGATTTCTTCCTTCTCTTGTAGTTTTTATAGAAATCAGAGATCTTCTTCTTCATATAAAGTTTTTTTTTTTTGCAAAAAAAGTTCTCTTAGAAAAACTCTCCCCCTCCCTCTATCTCTCTCTCCCCCAAAATTCTAAGAGCCCACACACCCTTAGTGATTCTCATCCCAAAAGAGAATACAAAAGGTTCCAATTGGTGGTGACTATTAGGGTTTCTAGTTCGTTGTAGTATGTGACTGATTCCGAAGAAGATGATTTGTGGAGAAGAAAATTTTTCTTTGAAGGTAAGGGTTTCAAACCCTAATTTTTCCTCTTCTGTCTATTTTTATTACATGCTGTAATTTTTTTTTTTTTTTGTATATATATTTTCTTTTGTGAAATTTTGATTATGTGAAAATAAAATTGGGACGATCTCCTCATTTCTGTTGAGGGCCTTCACAAGTTCCTTCATGGAATTCATATGTCTGTAGCGTTCATATATCTGTGGAGTTCATATGTATGTGTTTGGGGTGCAAAGTTATTTGGTCTATGTTCATAAGTCTGCATTTGGGGTGCAGAGTTGAGTTCATATGTTTGGGTATTTGATACAGTTTTTTGAACTCTAAATAATATGCTTTTATGATTACTATTTTTGTTTTTAATTTTTCTTATTCAATAATTCTACCCATCTTTGTTTGAATAAAATATGGATTGCAATTTTTTTCTTTTAATATTTAAAACTTTTCTTTCTTTCTTTCTTTTTTGGGTAATGAACAACAATTAACTCATTATATTTTTTTTTTTGTAGAAATATGGTTAAATAAAATGAGAAACTAAAGCAAAACCAAAACTTTTGATTGTAGCTAACTTTTCTCCATGAATTTCATATTCATCTTCTTCTTCTTTTTCTTCTTCTTGCTACTCTATATTTTTACTATGTCATGAATTTTTAATTAAATATCCCCATCATCGTAACAGCCAATGGAATGTTACCATATTTTTTCAATAGTTTCATTTTTATTTCCTTTAAATTTGGAGGATCATCAGAGAACAAATCTCTATGTTTCACCAA
Organism: Benincasa hispida; assembly: GCF_009727055.1. Lineage (NCBI taxonomy): Eukaryota > Viridiplantae > Streptophyta > Magnoliopsida > Cucurbitales > Cucurbitaceae > Benincasa > Benincasa hispida. The sequence goes on from NC_052354.1 coordinate 11,298,470, forward strand.
TTCTTGTTGGAAAATGTTTCAAGATTTTTTTTGTTATATGTTACATACTTTTCAACTATATACATACTTTTTGTCTAAATATTCTTAATATTCATTTGATATGTGAATTCATTACGTATAAATATTGCACTTAATGCAGACAAAATAATATTTTTTTATATAATCAACAATCCTACAACATATTTTAACAGTCATTAGTCTTAATGTAGTTGGAAGTGATTGTCGAAGTTGATTATCAAAAATGATTTTTTGCTGAAGTTTGTAGTTGGAGATGGTTGTCGGAGTTGAAGTTGGTCACATGAAGGTGTATTAGAGTTGGTTGTCGATGTTTGTCATCGGAGGTGATTTTTGAATCCCGGAGTTGGTCGGACGAAAGTAGTCGTCGAAGTTGATCATCAAAGATGATTTTCGCTGAAGATTGTAGTCAGAGGTGATTGTTGGAGCCCGAAGTTAGTCGCATGAATGTGGTATTTGAGCTGGATGTCGGAGTTTGTTGTCGAAGGTGGTTGTCGAAGTTTCGAGTTGGTGTCGGAGTTGTTCGCTCAAAGGTGATCATCGAAGGTGATTTTCATCGGAGTTTGTAGTCAGAGGTGGCTGTCGGAGCCTACGAAGGTGGTTGCCGAAGTTGGTCATCAGAGTTTGTTGTTGAAGCCAACTGGTCGTCAGAATTGGTAGTACGAAGGTGGCCGTCGGAGTTGGATCGCCGAAAGTGGTTGTTAGAGGCTAGAATTAGTTGTCGGAGTTAGTCGTACGAAGGTTGTCGGAGCTCGGAGTTGGTCACTGGAGCTATCATTGGAGGTGGTTGTCGGAGTCCGAATTTTATCGTCAGAATTTTCATCGGAGGTGGTTGTCGGAGCTCGGAGTTGATTGCCAGAGTTGTCATCAGAGGTAGTTTTTAGAGTCGGAGTTAGTTCTTAGAATGCTACAGTGGTCAATGGGTGGAAACCATTGAAAATATGGAAAGAAGGGAGAGTTGGGATGAGTTGGTAAAATATATCAATTCAACTCCACCAACATTTAAAGTTGGTGGGCCAAACAATGAGTTGGTATATTATACCAACTCAACTCAACTCATGTTGGTGAGCCAAAGACCCCTTAAATGTTACAAAAGTGGTTTTAACAATTTCAAAATTACCTCAAATATGCACCTATAAATATTTTTTTTACGTGTGATTGTGATTTTAATATATAGGTAATTAAGTATAAATTTTAAGTGCTTTTCTTCTCTTTTTTCAATAATACGTGGAGAGATAAACAAACCTCTCAAAATCGTTAATACGAACTTTATATCAGTTGAGTTATACTCGTATTGGTTGCACTTCTTCAATTATTTTCTCTCTCTTGCATAGATAAATCATGTCTTTTGGGTTAGAATAGACGATAGTTTTCCATTATTTTTATGCCAAAAGCAAAAGGATGCTAGCTACTTTTTCACTAAATAAACACTCCATGTCCTAGGATTCATGCATCAATAGAATTGTAAAATCAAAATAAATCATGCTGAGATTTGAATTTATAGATCTTATTTGTTGTAGCACAAAATAAATAAATAAATAAAGTGGAAGATCACTTTTGTTTTATTATGAATCAACACTATTCTAAGCTCTAAATCCTAAATTATATATATTTAAAAATAAATAAATTTTCAAATAGAAAAAAAAATTCTTTTTAACTCAAAACCCTAAATTTTTATCTATTATTATAAATTTTGGTTTTACTTTCTATTACATATGCAAACCATTCTTTAATATTTCAGATTGATTATTAAGGTGAGAATTCGACTAAATTGAAACTATAGGGTAAACTTAAGCTGATGAAATTAGATCAGACTTTTTAATTTATATCCTAAAATGAAGTCACTTATGCCTTAGCTTGATTTATTTGAGTTTTTATTTTTTACTATTAAATAAAAGAGTTTAATTCTTATTTAAATTCAAAAAAAAAAAAAAAAAACTTCAAAAACTATATATTTTTTTTTTATAGTTTTCAAAACTTGGCTTTATTTTTAAAAACATTGGTTGATAAAATAATTAATAAAACAATAAATTTAGAGGTAAATGAGTGTTTCTAGACTTAAATTTAAAAAATAAAAAATAAAAAAATTAAGTTCCCATTTGGTAGCCATTTTGTTTTTAGTTTTTGTTTTTGAAAATTAAATCTATAGACACTATTTCTACTTCCAAATTTTTTTCATTTGTTATTTTTTTTTCCAATGATTTAAATAACTAAGCCAAATTTTGAAAAAAAAAAATAGCTTTTAAAAAGTTGTTTTTTATTTTTAGAATTTGACTAAGAATTCAACTATTGTACTTAAAAAAGATTCAAATCATTATAAGAAACGAGAAGTAAATAAGTTTAATTTTCAAAAATCAAAAACAAAAAGATGAAATAATTACGAAACGGGAACTAAATAATTATCAAATGAGTTCTTAGGTGTCCAAAGAAAAATACTAATAAAATTAAGAAAAATATTCGAGTCACTTTCATCGTGAATACAAAAACACACTCTCACCGTTATCTCATACAAAAGAACTAAAGAAGTGAAGCTTCAAAAGCATCTTTCTAACACTGGCCATTGGATATTTATACAAATCTGAAGCCTTACGCTATATATATATTTATTTAAAAAAGGGAAAAAATGTACGAACAAAAAGCATAATTTTGTGTATAGTCTGTGTTAGAGGACAAATCCAGGCTCACTGCGAGGCCCAACTAGTAAAGTACATGTGTCTAAGTCCTAGTCGTTTTTCAAGCAAGGATGTCGAACCTAAGCTCAACAGTTGAGTTTCTCAAGTTCAGCGCGATTTATGGAAATAGTCTTCACTCTTAATATTAGTTTAAGATAAATAAGAATGATCATGAAATGTTCAGACCAATAGGTGCTAAATCGTAAACCTAGAGCGTTACAATATGAATGGTTAAACACCACCTTTTTAATTTGTGGAATTAACTTGTTGATCTTAACCACAATACAACATTAGGTTTTATCGGTTTGTGTCTTAAAAATATTTTTGTTAGTTTATGTGGATTGATGCTCAGATATCGTCTACGTTGGGCTTTGTACGTTTTCTCAGTGGCCTTAGTCTCAGGCTCGCTTCTCCTTGGTCTAGTTTTAATATTCTCTGAACTGACTAAATAAGAGATCCTCTCAGCAGTGTGGTGCTGAGCCTACTGCACTCTAATGCCTAAATTACTACAAAGAGTGACTAGTTCAGCTAAATACAAAAGAAGTAAGGTCGAGTCTCTCCACGGCAAAATTATACTTACTCCTCTCCTTTGGGGTGGTCGAATGAGACTATTTATAAGTTTGTCCTCTAATATACATCTATGGTTGTGTGTAATGGCAGTGGTGTCAATGACATTTTTGGGACTCGAGATTGCAGGGTGCTAATCTTGATCCAGGTCAGTTATTTCTTGATTATATATATTTCCTAACTCGGCTTGGTCAATACAAACTTCGAGATTCTGGCATTTCTTTTTTGGGATCTATGCTCTCCTATGTTTCCTCCCGATACTCTGTAGGTTTGGACCTACCCGTGGATTTTGGGTCTCGTCTTGGATAATTCTCAACAATGTGTTTATTTTTTTAATATAATAAATTGGAGGATTCAAACTATAGACTTCTTGATCATTAACACATGCTATATGTTAGTTGAGCTAAGCTCGTTTGATAGTTTTTTATGAAATAGTTCAAATAAATTAATGTTATTATGCTTATGAAAGGTAATAAAGTCTTTGACACATAAATTACCTTAAACAAAGGGTAAAGCAGGTAGGGTCACATATAATTATTATCTTATTATGTGAGTTAAGTAAAGAATTTTAATAAAAACACATTATGTCAGTTTAATTTCAACATTGAATAGATCAAGATAAAAGAACTAATTTCAAAATGTAACATATTTAGCGTAATAATTAAGTGTAAAACAATATTTTTAAAGAATTACAAAATATATAGTAAAATCTAGTCTATCATTAAGGATTGTTTGTTACGTGGTAATCTTAAATTATCTTACATGGGTATTTAGATTCCTTTGTTTGTCTCGAGATAATTTTAAAATAGACAAACATTCAAAGATGCCCGTATCTTGAAATCCCTTTATTCTAGACATACAATCTTTTCCCTTATCCCTAATTAGTATATAATTAGCATGTTTTCTTTCTCGCCACTTTTTAATAAGTTTCATCTGCAAGTAGGCTCTCACATAGAACTCTAACTAATTTTGTGCGAGCTATTTTCACATTCATTTTCTTACTTTTTCTTCATTTTGCATTCCCATGATTACTTTCTTCTTAATTTTTCCTACCTTTCACATTTTTTGTTCTTGGTATTGTTTATTTAATTTTGATCGTTTTGTTTGTTTCATATGAGATTTATTTTGAGATCTTACTTTGAAATTGGAGAACTCAATGTCTTTCATTTAGTATAGAGCGCTCTTTGAATTGGGTTTATGTATATTCTTTTTGTTGCATTCTTTGATGAGACTAGACCATAATTGGGTTAATTTGTGTATGTGTGCGTTTTTTTTTAAAAAAATATTGATTGTGTTTTTTTGTTGAGTCCATAGCACAATTTAGAGTTCTTTGTATTTTTTTTTTGAAAAAAACTTTTGTTCTCCTTATTGAGTCTTGAGTCTAGACCTTACTATTACTATATGACTTTCATTTGATCAGTTTTAGAAGTGTCTATCACTTTTCTTAAACTTTCAATTTTTTCTTTGAACTTTTAAAAAATTTCTAATAAATTCTTAATCTCTTAATTAAAATTAAGTATCATTGGATTCTCAATTTAAGTTAAAACCTAGTTCTACTGTAAAAGACAAAAAAAAAAAAAAAATCTACTATTATTTTGGTAGAAATTCCAACGATGGAATGAAGATAAAATATTTGATTTTTTTTTTTTTTTTGTTAAAGATTAGATTTTGTGTTCAAGTTTGTTTCAAAATATAAAAAATAATTGTTTTGACAAAAAGTCCAACGATCAAAGAAAAAAGATTTGATTTTTTTTTTTTTATTAAAAGATCATATTTAAGTTTATTTCAAAACATATAAATAAAATTATTTTAACAGAGAGTCCAACGATGGAATGAAGATAGAAATTTTGGTTTTTTTTTGGGTTAAAGATTAAATTTTGTATTCAAGTTTGTTTCAAATTAGATCAGGTATTTTTATTTTTATTTCTTATGTATTTTCATTTTCTTCAAATTATATTTTCAATTTTAATTTTTGAAAATTAATTTTTTATTTTCTACTTCCTACTAACGGGATGATGTATATATATTCTGCCCATTAGATTCTCTATTTTTATAATTATTTTGTTTTGTAAAATAGATTCTACATTAGGACTATTTTTAAATATAGAAAAATGAACCAAAATATTTACAACTAATAGCAAAATATCATAGTCTATTTGTGATAAACCACGATAGAAACAATAAACTACTATCTTTGTCTATCTATATTGTGGTTTATCCGAGATAGACTGTGATATTTTGCTATTATGTGTAAATATTTTTAGCAGTTTTATCATTTAAAATAATTTCTCTTCTATGTAAATAAGCTCTAAACTAATTTATTTATTTTTAATATTTATATTTATTATTGAAAAAGTATTGATAGGATAGTTTTCAACTAAATTTTTCTTATTCTTTGAGACATTTATAAGGTAAATTTAGTATTCATATTGTAAATGTTTTGAAGCTTATTTATGAAAAGTATATTTATGTTATTTGCATATATGGATCATCGTACTTTGAGATTGATGGATAATATTGTGACAATGTTAATTTGTGATACAGAACAAAATATAATTAATAAAGATTAATTTGTTGAGAAAATAACATATAAACATAAATTTGAATTAATAAAAAAACAAATATGTTATATAAATTTGAATTATATTAAATTAATGAAAAAAATTACAAAAATAGTCATATGGGTATTATTGAAAGACTATGTAAATTTAAGACATTCTCATTTACAAATCATGCAAAACAAACACAATTATCAATAATTCTCAAACGTCTATAAACAAATATTCCTACTAAACAAACATGCGATTCTAGTTATCTATAATTTCGGACATCTGAAGATTCTGGTAATCTACATTCTCAAAAAACATTCAACCCGTAATAGACTTTGAGAGTGATCTAAATTATTCTATATTTGAAAATTGTTTTGAATTGTCTTACATCTCCTAAATTGTTATATTTGTTATTACCAACAAAAAAAATCTTGATAGAAATAATCTAACGAAAAATACTTAGGTGCATTTCGAGTAGCAACTATCTTTGTGCATCCCACTAAATTGTCTAATCATAATTGTCAAGTATCAAATTTTTTTTATTTCTTTTTTTGAATCATTTTAATTCTTTTGTGATGTAAGTAATACGAAAGGATGCATAAATATGAATATATCTTGAAATTCACCTAGAGAAAATAGACAAAAATGACATGGAGTTTTATTTTGTATTTTTTTTTACCTCTTTTTGAAAAATAAGTTCTTTTGACCCATGATGAAAATGATGTAAGCATGAGAATTTTGGTTGTACAATTACTCTTATACCCCTTATTGAATTCTCACTTTTAAATTTCAACAACCAACCTACTAAATTAATTCACCAAAAATTCTCCACCACAAAAAATTGATCCACAAAATTAATTCACAAAAAATTCTCCACATTTCGAGACACAAATTTCTCCACAAAAATTAATTTGTTTACAACCCATAAAAAGTTCTCTTCATCAAATTATCTCCAGAACGAAAAGTCTTTCTTCAAGTCCAAAACTTGTATTTCACGAAGTTGTAATTTTGTACATTCCATAAGAAAGTATGTATTTCATTTTGTATGTATTCAATAGTTCAATAATTTCTTTCATGTTAGAATTTATTTGCTTGTATTTATGCTTGCTTGCTTGCTTGTTTCTTTCTTCTTTTTTTCTCATACCATAAAGCCCTTGCATTTGTCCCTTCACCAAGTTATAAAAAAAAAAGGAAAAAAAAGGATAGAAAACATTTTTTTTTTAAGATATTCAGTTGGGCTTCACCAGGTATTCAATGGGTACAAAAGAAATGAGTTGAAATTCTCCGATCGGGCTTCACCGGGTACGAAGGGAATTGGTTGAAATCACCCAGTCGAGCATCACCGTGTCTTCACCATGTACGAGATAGAAGAACGTGGGATAGGAACCGAGCTGGGAACATGGCTTGATCCGGGGCCCGGTAGAGGTAACTCTAAACCCAGTCAAGCGCACATGGAGTATATGTATATAATTTTTTGGCCCGGTGTTGTACTTGGCTGGGTGGACAACAGAGGAATTTTTTTTAAGTTTTATTTTTTATTTTGCTTTTTCTTAACTACATTAATACATTTTTGTTATAAATTGTAGGAAAATGTCTCGCATTTGGATTTGTTCAGTGACATTTGGAATGAAAGGGAAAATGATTACAATGGAAGAGAGTTGCGGGGATTTGACATTGAGGTCGAAACGACGTATAATGAATTCCTGACCGAAGTTTATAGGATAAGTGGTATAAATTCAGTTGAGTATGATCTTGTTATAAGATGTATACTTCAATTGAGATCCAAAGCCTCTGCATTTGTAATTTGGAATGATGAAGATCTGTACATTCCTCACATGGGAAGAGGTCTCACTAATACCTCTTTACGTATCCATACTTCCAAAGTGTTAAAGTAATCAAGGATTTCATCCAAACAATTCATATATCCGACGAACTAAAGAAGTCTCTTCAACATCTAGGCCAATACATTGCAAGATGAAGTCCGATAGTCCATTTTCTCCCACATATTTTAACCCATCACTTATTTTATTGTCCAATAATTTGGCGACTCATAACTTTGGGGATGATGTAGACCAAAGTCAATATTTCAATGATTGGTCTTGGAGGGAGAAGGATGATGGAAAGGAACCCAAGATAAATACTCACCATATACTTCATGTAGAAGAACGAACAATCCAAAAATATAGAGGCTCGTCTCATGTTTCACATGCAATGGGCCGTGACTTGTCACATCCATCTAGTAGCACAATCATCATGCCAAGTCAATCTTATTCTTCTGAAGATGTAGAAGTTTGTGACATATTTATATCTAAGAACGATTTAATGATGCGGTTATATATGTTAGCAATTAGAGGTAATTTTCAGTTTACGGTGAAGAAGTCTATCACAACATTATACAAAGTTATATGCTTAGTTGAATAATGCAAATGGAGACTTCGAGCGTTAAATTGAAAAATTGTGAAATATTTAAGATCTCTAAATACGACAATGTTCACACATGTAGAAATGAAATATTAACAAATGATCATAGACAAGCTTCTAATTGGGTTCTCAAACATTTAATAAAGTCAAAGTTTGAAGACTTTAGTAGTTCATATAGACCGAGTGACATTGTGAAGGATATAAAAGAAGAGTATGGTGTGAATTTAAGTTATGACAAGGCATGAAAGGCAAGGGAACAAGTGTTAGTGCTTGTTAGGGGGTCGCCAGAAGAATCCTACAAAAAGTTATCTAAATTTGGTGAAGCCTTACAAATTGAAAATCCTGGTTCAACTTGCATATGACCTACATGAAGATAAATATTTCAAGTACGTCTTCATGGCTCTTGGTGCTTCCATTAGGGGGTTTTTGAACTGCATTCCCCCAATTTTAATTGTAGATGGAACACATTTAAGGGGTAAGTACAGTGGTAAACTCCTGCTTATGACTAGGGTCGATTGAAATAATCAAATATACCCAATCACGTTTGATATATCTGGTGGATAAACTGATGAATCTTGGATGTGATTTTTTCAGCAACTAAGATGTGCAATTGGGCAAGTTTGTGATTTGGTTATCGTGTTAGACAAACATCCTAGAATTAAAAAGGCAATTATCACAGTCTTCCTAGAAGTATTTCATGGTATCTGCATCCATCATATGAAAGGTAATTTATTAATTAATTTTAAGAATAAAACATTTTGGATATTTTCGAAAAAGCAGCTAAGGCAAGTCGTGGGTCTGTGTTCAACTACCATTTGTCAATTTGCAGAGTATCTAGGTCCATGCAAATACCTAGAAGATATTAGTCTTGAGCAGTGGACTAGGGTGTACCAATGTAACAGAAGGTACAATAAAATAACAAAAAATCTTATCGAATGCATAAACGGAGTGTTAAAAGATGCACAACAGTTACCAATCATGTCATTTCTAGACCGTATTAGAGGTTGATAACAAAATCTGTATTATAGATGTCGAACAAATGCATCAAACAATACATTGAGACTGTCGGACTATGTGATGACAATAATTTGTGACGTGGCAGACAAAGCAAGCATACATGAAGTTAGGCCAATTGACCAACATGATTTGAGGTGATAAATGAGGGTTTGGGAGGCCGTGTCAATATTCATGGAAGAACATGAACTTGTCGCAAGTTTGATTATTATGAACTCTCTTATTCACACGCGATGGCTGCATGTAGGGTTCAAAATATTGATCCTATCTCTCTTTATTCACGGGTATACTCTGTTGAATTAGTATTGGATGTTTATGCTGAACCTACCTGACCACTTGGACACTTTTCAAAGTGGAAGAAATCATTAACCTTCGTTGATGTTTAAACATTGCCTCCAAAAAGAATTCCAAGAGTAGGTGTCCTACGAACGACAAGATTTCCTTTTGCAGGTGAGTTTTGTTAAGTCCATAGGTGTTCAGATGTGGGCAATGGGGTCACAAAAAAAAATGATATGCAATCAACCTTTCATACTGCCGATTGATGTATGGATTTTTTTTATTACTAATTATGTCTATTATCTTTATGGATTTTGGTGGATTTGCAAACTCGTGTATGATTTTGGATGATTATTGTATGATATTTTGCATGAGCCTAGTTGGGAATTGATGTCTAGTTGCATGGGCCCGGTCGGAAATGAGTGTATTTTGATGACATTTTGCATGAGCTCGCCTGGAAATTGGCGCCTACTTGCATGGGCTCACCTAGGAATTTTTGTATTTTGATGATTTTTGCATGAGTCCAGCCGATAATTGGTGTCTATTTGTAATCGATAGTATGACGATCACGTCTTAGAAAGTTCTAGAGCAATGAGAAAATCAGACAATGTTGAGTGCATGAACCTATGAATTAATATGTATAACGTATCCTTACTACAATGTAAGCTACGGTGAATTTTTGACGACACAAGTCCAGTTGGGCTTGCATTTTCTTTTTTATGAACATAAATAATGTGTCTATTACCTACATGACCATGTTGAGTGTTTAATTAAATAGGAACACCTATACACACACAAGAATCTTCATTAAAGGTTATATACCTCGTCATTCATCCATTCAGACAGTGTCAACGGACTATTAAACTACTTTTTATCCATTTGAGCATATGCATTTCTCCATATCATTGCAGTAGGGTCTACATTGTCCATTCACTTCTGAAATTTAATGTTAAGATCTTCAGGTATGTCAATGAGGGGATCATATTTCTGTTTTATTTTTTTGCCTCTTCCCATACTTCCTTGTGTCTTTCCATGGTGTAGTTAATTTCCAAGAAATTTTCCTCATTCGACCACTGCGACCTTCTATTAGATTTAGATTTTTCATGTCTTGGTGACTTATATCGAAAACCTACACAATAAATGTAAGAATAAATTTTTCTGAGAATGACTACATTTTTATATCAATTGTAGTGTTATTCGATCAAAGAAATAAAGAAGTGGGAGAACAATAGTAAGACAGAAATAAATTTTCAATTATTAATAATAATTACAATAATAAATTGACCTACATAATAAATTGGAAGACAACGACAATAATGTCTAACCCTTCAATGACAATATATGTTAATAGATTATAAATTGGCAAAGTTTTGTTTGATAACTTCTCAACGAGGTCATACCTTGTCCATTCGTCCATCAATGCCCGACCCTTCATCTATAACATCGTCACTTGGAACCACATGTACCCTATCACCACCTAGAGCACCTAAAGCTCCATGAGAATGACCATCTCTATCACCATCATTTGTCATAGCATGATCACTCGTACCTCCATGGTCCCCACCTTTAGTGCAATCAACGTTTTTTCCCTGCATGCATAGGTATAGATAGGATAAATTACGTATGAAGAGAACAGACAACAAGGATCATAATGATATATTCTTATCTTCGATAGTCATCGCAAGTACTTATTAATGCTCTTTAGGTCACATTCCATATTTTCCACGCAACGATCAAGACCTTTGACTACCTTAATCAATTTGCGATACTTGTTTCACTTCTTCTTGGTCTTCCTGTGATGCCTTTGTTCACTATCATTGTGATCAACCTCCTTAGTGTTCGAAGGTCCTACATCATCACCATCATTTGCGGGTAGAGGTAGTTCTAGTGGTGCAGGTGGGGGAATGGGTGGCTCCATAACACGATCCATAAATTGAATCTCTTCCTCAGATGGAACGAGTTGCAATATGATCATTACCGAAAAAAATTGTAATCATGAATTAATAAATTAAGAAGCTATAATCATGAATAAATTATAATTTAAAAACCTTTAAAAGGAGCATACTGCATTTGACCCGAAGATTTCACATCTAATCACTCTATATGGAGGAGAATGTGAGCACGACCATATCAAAATGCGTGGTATCGCATTGTCATTCAATCTATTTACAATGCGACCAAATAATGATGAAATAGTTTCATATGCCCATACCTTTATGAAATATAAGTTTATATTAATGGTGTACTTCAATCAATATTCATTAAATTGAATTAACTAAATTATCTAAAAAACATGGGAAAACCCATAAAGACGGTAGGTTTATTGTTTTCCATCTGTATTGCTCTCATATGCCTATATTTATCTTTCAATCCTTGTTTGAATCGTTTAATTTTATTTGCAAAATCTATTCCAATCATCTATGATCGCTAAATTTTCAAAATCCATTTGTTTTTTTCTCTTTCTATTCATCATAGCAAACTCAATAAAATAAAACAATGAAATTTTCACTACATCAATATCGTTTTCGAACTTAAGGGATGGAAAAATGGAGTCCAACTCATATGCCTTCATACCCTCATTGTCATTTAGATACTTAGCTCTAAATCTAACAAAATAATTTTCTCCCCTCACAGTTCTAGTTTGATATTTTAGTCCTGTAATAAGGTTAAACTCTATTTGGCTTAATGACACCTGCTAGAAGATAAAAACTAATGACATCTCTCCTAGGCTCCTTTACCTCTCAAAGAAAAATATAGTGAATTTTTAGTGGTCCATTGAAGATGATGTTTGTGTCAAGGAGAGGACCAAAACATGTTTGTCTAAACATGACTAATTGTGTAGGAGTTAGTTTTCCTTAATTTTAAGGATAGCTTCTCCTATATGGGAACAACATGAAAGGGCGGCAAGAAAATGATCATTAGGATAAATCTTATTTCCAATTCCATTATAACCTACATTTTTCATCAAATAGATAAATTAAAAGTTCACAACACAACACAACAAATTGAGTCAAAATATATTTTTAAAAATAATCTAATGTAAGCTACTGTTTTTTTGGCCCTACCCCATACGCTGGCGGGCTGAAGACCGAGCCAAAAAATAGTTGCTAATATTCTGACCCTCTTCCCGGTCCCCCTCTCTTCCCAGTCTTACCCTCCTTCCCAGTCTCAACTGGACACCCAATCCCCCTCGTCTTAAAGAGGAAATTATCACGGTCTTCTTAGAAGTATTTCATGGTATTTGCATCCATCACTTGAAAGTTAATTTATTAATTAATTTTAAGAATAAAGATATTTTTCGATATTTTCGAAAAAGCAGCTAAGGCAAATCGTGGGTCTGTGTTCAACTACCATTGGAGTCAATTTGCAAGGTATCCAGGTCCACACAAATACTTAGAAGATATGTCTTGAGCGGTGGGCTAGGGTGTACCAATGTAACAGAAGGTACAATCAAATGACGAAAATCTCACTGAGTGCATAAACGGAGTGTTAAAAGATGCACAACAATTACTAATCACATCATTTTTAGACCATATTAGAGGTTGGTAACAAGACCTGTATTATAGACATCGAGCAGATGCATCAAATAGTACATTGAGACTGTCGGACTATGCGATGAGAATAGTTTATGATGTGGTAGACAAAGCAAGCATACATGAAGTTAGGCCCATTGACCAACATGATTTGAGGTGATAAATGAGGGTTTGGGAGGCTGTGTCAATATTCATGGAAGAACATGCACTTGTCGCAAGTTTGATTATTAGGACACTTTTCAGAGTGGAAGCAATCATGGGCCTTCGTTGATGTTCAAACATTGCCTCCAAAAAGAGTTCCAAGAGTAGGTCGTCTACGAATGACAAGATTTCCTTTTGCAAGTGAATGTCGTCAATTCCACAGGTGTTCCAGATGTGGGCAACGGGGTCACAAAAAACGATATGCAATCAATCTTTCAATACTACGGAGTGATGTATGGATTTTTTTATTACTAATTATGTCTATTATCCTTTTGGATTTTGGTGGATTTGCAAACTCGTGTATGATTTTGGATGATTATTGTATGATATTTTGCATGAGCTCAGTTGGGAATTGATGCCTAGTTGCATGGGCCCGGTAAAAAATGAGTGTATTTTGATGACATTTTGCATGAGCTCGCCTGGAAATTGGTGCCTACTTGCATGGGCTCGCCTAGTAATTTTTGTATTTTGATGATTTTTGCATGAGTCTGGCCCGTAATTGGTGCCTAGTTGCAATCGATAGTATGACAATCACGTCTTAAAAAGTTCTAGAGCAATGAGAAAATTAGACAATGTTGAGTGCTTGAACCTATGAATTAATATGTATAACGTATCATTACTACAATGTAAGCTACGGTGAATTTTTTACGACACAAGTCCAGTTGGGTTTGCATTTTCTTTTCTATGAACATAAATAATGTGTCTATTACCTACATGACCACGTTGAGTATACACATGAGAATCTTCATTAAAGTTTATATACCTCGTCATTCATCCATTCAGACAGTGTCAACAGACTATTAAATTACTTTTTATCCATTTGAGCATATGCATCTTTCCATATCATTGCAGTAAGGTCTACATTGTCCATCCACTTCTGAAATTTAATGTTCAAATCTTTAGGTATGTCAACGAGGGGATCATATTTATGTTTCATTTTTTTTTCTTCTTCCCATACTTCCTTGTGTCTTTCCATGGTGTAGTTAATTTCCAAGAAATTTTCCTCATCGGCCACTGCGACCTTTTATTAGATTTAGATGTTTCATGTCTTGGGAACTTATATCGACAACCTACACAATAAATGTAAGAATAAATTTCTCTAAGAATGGCTAATTTTTATGTCAATTGTAGTGTTATTCGATCAAAGAAATAAAGAAGTAGGAGAACAATAGTAAGACATAAATAAATTTTCAATTATTAATAATAATTACAACAATAAATTGACCTACATAATAAATTGGAAGACAATGATAATAATGCCCCGACCCTTCAATGCAATATATGTTAATAGACTATAAATTGGCAAAGTTTTGTTTGATAACTTCTCAATGAGGTCATACCTTGTCCTTTCGCCCATCATTGCCCATTCCTTCATTTATAACATCATCACTTGGAACCACAGGTACTCTATCACCACCTAGAGCACCTAGAGCTCCATGAGAATGACCATCCTTATCATCATCATTTGTCAAAGCATGATCACTCGTACCTCCATGGTCCCCACCTTTAGTGCAATCAACGTTTTTTCCTTGCATGCATAGGTATTAGATAGGATAAATTACGTATGAAGAGAATATACGACAAGGATCAGTCGTCGCAAGTACTTATTAATGCTCTTCAGGTCACGTTCCATACTTTCCACGCAACGATCAAGACATTTGATTAACTTAATCAATTTGCGATACTTGTTTCACTTCTTCTTGGTTTTCATGTGATGCCTTTGTTCACTATCATTGTGATCAATCTCCTTAGTGTTCGAAGGTCCTACATCATCACCATCATTTGTGGGTATAGGTAGTTCTAGTGGTGCAGGTGGTGCAGGTGGGGGAACGAGTGGCTCCATAACACAATTCATAAACTGAATTTCTTCCTTAGATGGAATGAGTTGCAATGTGATCATTACCGACAAAAATTGTAATCATGAATAAATAAACTAAGAAGCTATAATCATGAATAAATTATAACTTAAAAAGCTTTAAAAGGAACATACTGCATCTGACTCCATATGGAGGAGAATGTGAGCATGACCATCTCAAAATGCATAGTTTCACATTGTCGTTCAATCTATTTACAATGCAACCGAATAATGATGAAATAGTTTCATATGCCCGTACCTTTATGAAATGTTAGTGTATATTAGTGGTGTACTTCAATCAATATTCATTAAATTGAATTAACTAAATTATCTAAAAAGCATAGAAAAACCCATAAAGATGGTAGGTTTATTGTTTTCCATCTGTATTGCTCTTATACACCTCTATTTATCTTTCAATCCTTATTTGAATCGTTTAACTGTATTTGCAAAAAATTTCTTACTCCAGTAATAATTACAAAATCTATTTCAATCATCTATGATCGCTAAATTTTCAAAATTCATTTGTTTTTTTTTCTCTCTCTCTATCCATCATATAAAACTCAATAAAATAAAATAATGCAATTTTCACTACATCAATATCGTTTTCGAACTCAAGGAATGGAAAAATGGAGTCCAACTCTTATGCCTTCATACCCTCATTTTCATTTAGATACTTAACTCTAAATCTAACAAAAGAATTTTATCCCCTCACAATTCTAGTTTGATATTTTAGTCTTGTAATAAGGTTAAACTCTATTTGGTTGAATGACACCTTATTCCCTAGAAGATTAAAACTAATGACATCTCTCCTAGGCTCCTTTACATCTTAAAGAAAAATATAGTGAATCAGTGGTCCATTGAAGATGTTGTTTATATCAAGGAGAGGACCATAACATGTTTGTCTAAATATGGCTAATTAATTGTGTAGGAGTTAATTTTTACTTAATTTTAAGGATAACTTTTCCTATATGGAACACGGCGGCAGAAAAATGATCATTAGGATGAATCTTCATTCCCAGTTCCATTATAACCTACATTTTCCATCAAATAGATAAATTAAAAGTCCATAACATAAGACATTGAGTCAAAATCTTTTTTTAAAAAATCTAATGTAAGCTACTGTTTTTTTGGTCCGGCCCCATACTCCGGTTGGCTCAAGACCGAGCCAAAAAATAGTTGCTAATATTCTGACCCTCTTCCCAGTCCCCCTCCCTTCCCAGTCTTGCCCCCCTTCCCAGTCCCGGCTAGACACCCAATCCCCCTCGTCTTTTCGCCCACCCCACCAATGCCCGAGTTAAGCTCTCAATTCGCCCCGTGATAACTGGCAGAAATGTCCGTTATTATAAGCCTTTTATTTAGAATTATGAGGGCTAATAAGTAGAAAATGCGGTGATAATACTTAGAATTTGCGAAAAAAATTGAGTTTTGCGTCAATTAGCACCTAAATCCTCACTAACCCCAATATTATGCGTTACTCCATGCCAAAATGTCTATTTTTGTAGCTATCACAGGAATCAAATGCATGGAGTAACGCATAATATTGGGGTCAGTGACGATGGCTTATTTCAAACGCATGCGTTTGATTCCTACGATAGCTACAAAAATAGACATTTTGGCATGGAGTAATGCATAACATTGGAGTCAGTGAGGATTTAGGTGCTAATTGACGCAAAACTCAATTTTTCGCAAATTCTAAGTATTATCACCGCATTTTCTACTTATTAGCCCTCATAATTCCAAATAAAAGACTTGTAATAACGGGCATTTCTGCCAGTTATCACCTCAGCTGGTCTAACACCAGGCGCTTGCCTTCCCCCCTTGTCTTTTCATTATCCTTGCCCTAACTTATACCCAGTTATCCTCGTATGAAGCCCGGCTAAGTAGAGACCGATTTCCCCCTCTCTTACACCTTTTCCCACCCATACCCGGTCAAGAACTCAATTCGCCTAACCGGTTTAACATCGAGCTCTCATCTTTCCCCTCGTCTTTTCATTAGCCCCCTAGTCCCATACTCGGTTAACCTCGTATGAAACCTGGCTGGGAAGAAACCGATTTCCCCCTCCCTTATGCCTTTTCCCACCCTTACCAAGTCAACATCTCAATTCGCCCTGCTGGTCTAACACTAGGCGTCTGTCTTCCCCCTTCGTCTTTCCATTAGCCCACCCGGTCCCATACCTAGTTAGCCTTGTATGAAGCCCAACCGGGTAGAGATCGATTTCTAGAAAAAAAAGTCTTGATTTCTATGGGAAAAAAATTAACTTTTAGGGTCCAAATTGTTCAGAAAACGCCAAACATGATGTTTTAAGTCAAAAAGGTTTCTAAAACAAGAAAAATGTCATACTGATGTATTATATCCACATCATCCAACTTATATTCAAAACCTACACACAACGAAACTTACATTCAAAACCTAAAAAATACATTTACATGTTTCATCAAGTAGAAAATGACAGATCTAACATTGATTTAAAACTTTCATTTTACAGCATCTCAGATAAACTAATATTGAGCGAAAAAATGAAAATCCAAACTTGATTAGATGAAAAATCCCAAATAATCTTCAAATGACAAGAAAATCTGAAATCTAGTCGAAATCGAGATAGAAAATAATAGTAATTGAGTGGAAATGGAAATCAAAGGGGGAAATGGAAAAGCCAAACGGGTGGGTGAAGGTTGTGACTTGAAATGTTCAAGGCATATAGTAATTTTACATTGTTTGCAAAATTATAGAGGTAAAAAAAACAATATTTTTAAAATGGATCTAAATCTACAAAATAAAACTTGAAAAATGTCACTTTTATCAATTTTGCATGCACCTAAGTATGGTCCTAATTTAACTGTTACAAGTTTAGCTGGCGTAGAAATTAAGCAAGATTTTAAAATTTTCACTATGATATTCTAATTGTGTTTTTATTGGAAAAAGATGGTCTCAAAAGACTTTCGCAATAAAATGTGAATTGTCATTTATTTCTTTTTTTTTTCTTTTCTTTTCTAGTCAAACCATGTCAGAAAAGGAACATAATATGATATATTAATTCAAGAATCAATTCCTTTTATCATCCTTTGCTATATCGAAGTCAATACAATTTGATTTTTGTCCATACCGTATGTAAACCGTTTTTCTTCTTGTCGTTGTCAAATTTTATCCCTACATTTGATTGTAATATTAAATAATTAATCAATTAAAAAGTAGTTGTAAATATAGTAATTGGATCGAGATATTAGCACATACAATATAATATAAAAATAAATTTAAAATATAGCAAAATTTGAATTCAATTCTTAGAATGTATCACTAATAGTGAGTCTATCAGCGATTTTGCTATATTTGTAATTTAAAAAAATATTGTCACACACTTAATTATTAACTCTGCTACTCATTATAATTACCCTAAATTCAATTTTTTTTTTTTTACAACATTTAAGGTGAAAGATTCGAACTTTTGAGTACACGTTTGAGAGTGATTTTAAAATTGGAAAATAACTTTTTTCATGATCAAAATCACCATGAAACACATTTTTTAATCACTCAAAATTAATTTAATATTTAATTTTACTTTTTTAAATACAATTTTCATATCATCAAAATTGGTTTTGAATTATTAAAGGCGTGTTTTAAAAGAACGACATAAGTGATTTTAACCATTTGAAAATCACTTTCAAACATTCCCTAACTGTCAAGAGTGTATATTTGTCTTGTGACAGTTATGCTATGTTCATGTTTTTTAATAAATTCAAAGCCTAAATGGATGGTTACAAATAATTTAATTATATGAATATTTCAACATCTACCTCTTTGGATTACGAAGAGAATTAACTCATTTTGAATCTTAATTCCATTCTTTTGAGGTAGATCTATTATATTATATAAATAATGCAATTAGTATTAATTTATTTGTTTGCAAAGTTGGTATGAACTTTATGATGAATTGATTTAGGAAAATTGAGTATCAACATATACAACCATTTATAGGGTACAAAAGATTACTAAAGAATAACAAAAAAAAAAAAAAAAAAAAAAAAACTGGAATTGTGATTGCATTTATTTTGTTTTACATAGATTAAGAAATGAATGTTTCAATTATGCACATGCAAGTGGTTGTTTGTTTGTTTGTTTTGTTTTGTATTTTTTTTTTTTTTTTTTTTTTTTCACTTTTTCAAACAAATGTCATTCAAGTGCATAGTTGAGTCACAATCCAACCATATAGGGCTAATTTAAAATTTATTTGGCCCTTAAGAGGAGTCAAAAGTTCATTCAATATTTATGTTTACAAACTTTGTAAAGTATGTTAGTTTGGGCCTTTGAGGTATTATTTCATGGAGTATTTCAATCAAAATTACTTCACTTTCTTCATTATTATTATTAGGGCTATTTTTAAATAAAAAAAAATGAACCAAAATATTTATAAATGATAAGAAAATATCACAGTCTATCTATGATAAACCACGATAGACTACTATTTGTATTTATGATGACATAGATAGAAATAGATAGTAATCTATTGCGTTCTATTACGATCTATCGTAAGTAGACTATGATATTTTATTATTATTTGTAAATATTTTCAACAATTTTGTCATTTAAAATAATTTTTTTTATTATTATTATTACTATTAAAAAAAATTAAAGAAATAAATTTACTCTATTTTCTAAAGGGTTAAACTTACTTTTTATGTTCAAAATAATTGCAAAAATATGTATGTCTTTGAGAATCCATTTTATTTTTTATTTAAAATTTTTAAATGTAATTTCAAATGGTTAAAAACATGTTTGAAAATAATTTTAAATATGACCAGAGTGAAGACTATTTCAAAATCACTTTCAAACATATATGCCTTTAATTTTTTAAAAATAATTTTGAGACCACTAAAATTTGATATGCTAATATTTATTTAATGAAATATATTTGAAGCCGAATTTTTATACTAGAATAAACTTAAAGAAAATTGCAAAGAAAGAATTAAAATTTCAAATAATTAAATAAATAAAATATTAACTGTCATCCTTTAATTACATCAACTTCTTAAAAGCTATGGTGGAGAGTTGTACGGATCTTCTCCATATTCTTTACTTTGAGTGGTTTGTTCAGATGGTATCAAGTGATTTAATTTTGTAGTTCTTTTTTATTGTTGTATTCATAAAAAATTGTAAAATACACTTAAAAGTTAACTAGGATGGACTCCAAACATTAAAAATTAAAAATACATATACTCAACAAAAAGAAAAAGAAAAAAAATAAAACTACAAGTTTTTTTCTTTTTCTAGAAAAATAGAATGGAGATTTTTACTAAACACTTCTTTTAAAGAAAAGAAACATAAAAAGAGAGAGAAAAAAGGAATGAGGAGAAGATTACTTAATGAATGTTGAAGAGAAAATATGAAAAGAATTTTAGAATGATTTTATCTTTCTTTCAATGGAAGAACCTTTTTCTTTTTCTTTTTTCTTTTTTTTCTTCTGTGAATGTCCATCCAAATTTATACAAAGAGGGAATGGATTTGGGCATTGAAGTAGTGGAGAATGTGCCCTTCATGAGGATGGAGAGAGAGTAAAAAAAATATATTTTATTTAAGTATTGTTTGGTAATCATTTAGGTCTCGTTTGGTAACCATTTGGTTTTTTATTTTTGTTTTTGAAAATTAAGCATATTTCATCCACATTTCTTACAATGATTTGCATCTTTCTTATGTACAATGGTTGAATTCTTAACCAAATTCCAAAAACAAAGAACTTTTTTAAAGCTACTTTTTTTTAGTTCTCAAAATTTGGCTTGGTTTTTTAAATCATTCGTGAAAAGTAGATAACAAAGGAAGAAATTTGGAGGTGGAAATAGTGTCTATAGACTTAATTTTTTTTTTTAAAAAAAAATGGTTACCAAATGGGGTCTTCATTTTTTCTTTTTTCTTTTTGAAAATTAAGCCTATTTTCTTTTATTTTCTTACAACGATTTGCATCTTTCCTAAGTATAAGAGTAGAATTCTTATTCAAATTTCAAAAACAAGAACAAAACTTTAAAAACTATGGAACTGTTTGATAACCATTTCGTTTTTTGTTTTTGGTTTTTGAAAATTAAGCTTATTTCCTCCGTATTTCTAATAATGTTTTGCATTTTTCTTAAATACAATGAATGAATTCCAAAGTTCCAAAAACAAAAAACAAGTTTTAAAAGCTATTTTTTTAGTCGTTTTCAAAATTTGGCTTGTTTTTTTTTAAACTATGAGGGAGTGTTTGGCGCACAGTGTTGAGTTGAGTTGAGTTGGTAACTATTATAGGAGAAGAGTAATTGAGAGAGTTGATTCGAATAACGATGTGAAAAATGTGAGTTAACACGAATAACGAGGTAATAAACTTTTTTAATAATTGGTGAACCAAACGGTGGGTGGGTTTTTTTTACCTACCTAATCCAACCCAACTTGGGGGCCAAACACCCTCTTAGAAAAAAGTAGATAACAAATGAAGAAATTTAAAAGTGAAAGTAGTGTTTACAAATTTAATTTTTAAAAACAAAAAATTAAAAACCAAATGATTACCAAACACATTCTGTTCATCTATTTTTTGTATGCATGTATATATCTAAACATAGAATATAGATAAGAGACTATGGTGGCAGGGTATGCGCATAATCTTCACTTAAGAATTTCGATTCTTACATATCATAAAAAAAGTATAATCTATCTTATATTATACATATGTTGAATTTTAATTTGGTAATGACTTGAAAGTGCCTATATATATATATAAAAGCATATATTGATTTTGATGGGTGTCTCCTGGATTCCATATAATTTGGATGAGGCAAGTTATTGGCTTATTAAACAAGAATTCAAAGATTGGTCTTAAATTAATTAAACATCTTCTTCAAGGTAACAAAAACATATCTAAATATTCTTCTTTGGGTTCCTCTTTCTTTTGAGTTGGTGAATGGAAACCCATCCATTTTCCCATCATATTGAGTTAGATGGCTCAAAGATTTCATTCAAACATTTGTCTAAGTTTCAATGGTATTAGAATTTTCATCCATCCCTATAAAAATGACTGATCAAAGGGTTTTTTTTTTTTTAATTATTAAAAAAAAAGAAAGAAAAAAGGGAATTTGCTGAAAGAATATAGCACATTTGATTCTCAAAACTTTGAACCTTCACTCTCTTGGTTTTTTTTTTTTTTAATTTCTTTTTTATCTTGATATATACTTATTTTCAACAAATTTAATTTATCCCTTCTTACCTTTAAGGCAAAATTTAAAATATATATATATATATATATATATATTTGAACTTGGTCTTTACTTTAAAAAATACCTCCAGTTTTAAAAGTTGTAATAATATCTTTGATCTTTCATTAAAGTTTTCTCATTCTCACCAACTAAATTGAAGAAAACTATTAATTTATTGTTCCATTCTTGAAAATTTCTTTTTTTCTTTTAATGGAAACAACTCTGATTAATTGAGACTATTGTTATTTGTCGTAAATTTTGGATCTAGAATGTTATGCCGTGAAAATCATTACCTTATCTCGATGTAAATCGTTCATATTGGTCTGCTTTCCAAGGTTAACACACAACAACCAAATCGAACGAACACTCGTTCAGGACGGTTGGTACCAAGAGAAAATTAAAAGCTTGAAATTAGAGGCATATAGGAGATGAAGAAGAAAAGAAAGCTTGTCTAGATCTAAAGACAACAATTCTTCAAATTGCAATTTAAGCCATAACGTTTTAAAAAAATTAAACGAGAAAATAAAAGTATTTCATTTTTCAGATCATAAATAGAACGTACAAAAGTTTCAGTATTGTGAGAGTTTCCGAACCTAACTTAGATGGCCAAATAGAACGCAAACAATCAGCAGAAATAAATCGAAAGCAGTAAAGAACACCAAGATATATAGTGGTTCGATTAGTTTGTTCTACATCCACTTTGAGAACCAGCTTGAATTAATTTATTAATAAGCAATAAAGGAATTTTACAAATTACAGATAATCAACGAAATCACCAATCTGTAATTTTAAGTATCCACTGATACCGAGAGATCCGCACACAACGTCGCCTCTGTCTACTGAGAACAACTCGCTGCAAAATAGCCCAAAACAGTGTGCAACTCGCCTCTGACCGGCGAACCATGCGTATCTCTCAATGCTGCCGGAAGCAGCCTCCACGGCGAAACCGAACTACCTGCTACTCAGATCGGCTAACCTCCCAGACCGGACCGCGACAGCCCGAACCGCCGCCCACGCCATGAACTTCCAAGACCAAACCACCTGACGGAAACCTCCCATGCTGCCCGCTGATCTGCAAGCACCATGCTCACCGATCGATCGTGATCTACTTCCACCAGCGGCCTTCGATTAGTGTCCCAGGCGGCTCTCTCGTTTTGGTCTTGCGTCAGTCCAACTCTCCTTGGGTGGCTACAACTTTTTCTTCAGCGAAAGGAGACCCACGAAAAAGGCCCTAATTTTGGAGAAGAAGGAAAAATTACAAGTTTGCCACTGCTCAATAATTACAATAATGCCATTGGGCCTTTAAATTTCCATCAACCTAATAAAAAACCACTTAAAAAACTTGTTATTTTCTATAAATCTCCCTCATAACAAGAATATTTAAGTGCCAAGCTGATTCTCCAATCTTCCTATCATCCAGATTTAATATTCAACCCATCTAATAGGTATTTGAACCTATGGGCTCGAAGAACCTTAGTTAATATATCTGACAAAATTTCAACTATATGAACCTTAACCAGTTCAACATCTTTCTGGGCCACAACTTCTCTGATAAAATGAAATTTGACATCGATATGCTTAGACCGTTCGTGATGAGATGGATTCTTCGCAAGATGAATAGCACTCTGGTTATCACAATGGACGATAGGAATGAACTCCTGCGACAACAACTCACCAACTATCCTTTTCAACCACATTGCCTCTTTCACAGCTTCACCCACTGAAATATACTCTGACTCAGTAGTAGACAAGGCAACAACTGACTATAGAGCAACCTTCCAACTGACCACATTACGAAACAAACGAAAAATGTGACCTGATAGAGACCTTCTTTTGTCAAGGTCTGCAGCATAATCTGTATCTGTGAAGCCTTCCAATAGTGCTGATTTATCACAATCCCTGCCAAAACATAATGATACACTGGCACTGCCTTTCAAATATCGAAGCACCTATTTAACTGCATTTCAATGCTCCTTCCCAGGATTTGACATAAACCTACTTATCATACTCATAGCATATCCTAAGTCAGGCCTAGTACAAATCATCAAATACATAATACTTCCAACAACATTACAATAGGGAATATTAGCCATGTCTAACCTTTCTTGTTCATTGAGATGAAGAAAGCCTAAAATGAGATGCTAAGGGTGTCAAAACTGCCTTACAACCAGACATATTATACTTCTCAAGCAATTTATGCACATAACTCTCCTGCAAAATGGTTAGCAAACCTTTCTCTCTATCTCTTTTCACATCCATGCCTAGGATCCTTTTTAGTTTACCTAAATCTTTCATCTCAAATTCACTACTCAATCGTTTCTTGAGATCACAGATTTCAGAATAATCCTTAGACACCAGAATCATATCATCTACATACAGAAGTAGATAAGTATATGTACCTTTCTAAGATAGTTTCCAATACACATAGGCATCATATGAGCTTCTGTGAAACCCCTGCTTTAGAATAAAGGTGTCAAACCTGATATACCATTATCTCGGCGATTGCTTCAGTTCATAGATGGACCTGTGAAGACGATAAACCATGTCTTCCTTTCCTTTCACCTCATAACCCTTAGGTTGATCCATGTACATCACTTCCTCCAATTCACCATGAAGGAAAGCTGTGGTGATGTTCATCTGTTCAACAAACATATCAAAGTGAACAGCAATAGATAAAATTAATCGAATGGACGAATGCCTCACCACCGGAGAGAAAATCTCATGATAGTCAACTCTCTCCTTTTGAGTGTAACCCTTGGCTACCAATCTAGCCTTATACCTAGGCTTGCTGTCACCTCCTGTACCTGGCTTGATTTTATAAATCCACTTTGACTGAATGAGTTTCTGATTAGGAGTCTTTGGAACCAATGACCATGTCTAATTCTTTTGCAACGAGAACAACTCTGCTTCCATAGCATCTTTCCACTATTCCTTCGAATCAGATACAATAGTCTCCTCAAAAGTAAGAGGCTCTACTTCAATACTATCAACTGCACAAGTAAGAGCATAAGCAACTAAATCAGCATAATCATACCTCGTAGGAGCTTGTCTCACCCGCTGAGGCCTGTTACGTGTAAGCTGATAGTTCTGTAGGTTACTGCCACTTGAGCTTTCTTCACCAAAAGCTCCCTTATCAATCAAAGTTCTCTGCAGTTGAGACTGTCTACCATCAGAATTGGATGACTGATCACTAAAATCACCTAAACTAATTGATGGTTGTGCTTCCGAATTAATTCTAACCTCTGCCTCAACCTGATCAACTGTCTGCTGTTTCTGCTGCTCTTTGACATGAAATGACATCTCTGTTTCATTAAAGGTCACATCTTTGTTGATAATGCATTTATTTCTGCCCTCTTCCAAGCACCAAAGTTTATATCCTTTAACACCCTGAGGATAGCCAATAAACATACATTTCAGTGCCCTCTTGTTCAACTTCTCTTCCTTAACATGAGCATAAGCTGAACATCCAAACACTCTGAGATGATCCAAGCTTGGAGCTTTTCCTGTCCATATCTTCTGAGGAGTCTTTAAGCCTAAAGCGGAAGACAGACTCCTATTAATAAGATAACAAGCTGTTTGGGTAGCTTCCCCCAAAATTTCAAGGGTAATGAAGCATTTGTCAAGAAACATCTTGTATGCTCCATAATTGCTCTGTTGAATCTCTTAGTTAAACCATTCTACTGTGAAGTGTACGTAACAGTGAAATGCCTCGTAATTCCTTCAGATTTGCAAAATTTATCAAATTTGTGCTTCACACATTCTAAACCATTGTTTGTCCTTAGATATTTTACCTTCGTGCCTGTCTGATTCTCAACCTGCTTTTTCCATTCAAGAAATTTCCCAAAAGCTTCATCCTTCTGTTTTAGTGGATACATCCACACCTTTCTTGAAAAATCATCAATGATTGACATAAAGTATCTCGAACCTCCCATAGAAGATACCTTTGTAGGACCCCACAAATCTGAATGAATATAATCTAAAATTCCTTTAGTAGAATGCTTCCCTTTCCCAAACTTCACTCTGGAGACTTTCCCATTATGCAATGTTCACAAAATGGGAGTTCAATGTCTTTAACTCCTCCAAGCAAACCTTGTTGTGAAAGAGCTTGCAGACCTCTTTCACTCACATGAGCCAATCTGTTATGCCATAACATAGATTTATCTGTTTCTTTCCCAGATGCAATAGCAGCACTACCTGAAACTGCAGTACTTTCCAACACATAAAGACCATTCCTCAAGGTCCTCTTCAGCTTTACCAAAGAACCTTTGATAACCTTCAGAACACCATTCTCAGATTTATAAGAATAACTTGCTCTATCTAATTCGCCCAGAGAAATTAGATTTCGTTTGAGTTATGGAACATACCTTACATTTGTAAGAATTCTGAACATACCATCATGTGTTGTAATTCGAACTGACCCAATTCCTTTTACATCACAAGAACCATTATCACTAAGCAGAACTGATCCCCCATCATTTTCCTGAAAGTCAATCAAGAAATCCCGATTAGAAGTCATGTGAAACGTGTACCCTGAATCCATGATCCAAGCATTCTGAATGTCCTTGCTAGACACCATCAAAACCTCTGCTGAATCATACCCATCAGTAATATTTGCTGTACTAGAATCCCCTATATGCTTGCTACTTGATGCTTTCTTGCTCTTATTCAAAGGGCAATTCTTTCTAAAGTGTCCTTCTTTATGACATAGAAAACACTTTTTGCTTTTCCCCTTTGATTTCGACCTGCATCTCGACTCTTTTCCTTTTCCGTCCTTTTTCTCATTTCTGCCTCTGGCCATGAGTAACTCTCTATCCTTGCATTCCTTTTTAATCTCGAGATTTTTCATTCTCAAGGCATCCAACACTATATCCATGGACAATGAATCTCGTCCATATTTAATAGCTGCCTTAACTTCTCGATACGATTCTGGCAAAGAGTTCAGAAGAATAACTGCTTGATTTTCATCTGACATCTTCTCACCGATATTATTGAGATCAACTATAATCTTCTGGAATTCATCTAAGTTCTCTTCTAAGCCTTTACTTGAGTCCACCTTATATCCAAAGAATTTTTCCTTTAGATATAATTTATTTGGCAAGGACTTAGTCAAATAAAGACTTTCCAGTTTCTTCCACAACTCCGCTATAGTAGTAGTAGCCTCATCTACTAGCCTAAGCACTCCATATGACAGATACAGAATTATTGTCGAATAGGCCATCTCATCCATATCCCTTTTTTCAGCTTCTGTAATTGTTGGTGGAAGGTTATCTTCGTCTAAGATTTTGGCTACCTTTTGTTGTACCAGAATAACCCTAATCTTTTTCCTCCATAACCCGAAATCACCTTTCCCATCAAATTTAACAACTTCGAACCGTGTAGACATCGAAACCATCTGTCAAAATTAATTCCAACAAAAAATTTTTGAACAAAGAATATGCCAACACACACTACCACATTACCTCTTTGGATCAACCTGGCTCTGATACCACTTGTGAGAGTTTCTGAACCTAACTTAGATGGCCAAACAGAACGCAAACAATCAGCAGAAATAAATCGAAAGCAGTAAAGAATACCAAGAGATATAGTGGTTCGACTAGTTTGGTCTACATCCATTTTGAGAACCAGCTTGAATTAATTTATTAATGAGAAATAAAGGAATTTTACAAATTACAGTTAATCAATGTTATCTTTAATTTGTAAAATTTCTTTATTGCTCATTAATAAATTAATTCAAGCTGGTTCTCAAAGTGGATGTAGACCAAACTGGTCGAACCACTATATATCTTGGTGTTCTTTAATGCTTTCGATTTATTTCTGTTGATTGTTTGCATTATGTTTGGCCATCTAAGTTAGGTTCAAAAACTCTCACAAGTATTAAGCCCGATTGATGGAAATTAAATGGGATTATATCTCGACTTCAAGCATTAGATACAATCTTAGTGTAATTGTGCTTCAAAAGGAGAAAGATGATCATGTTAGACGTGATCATGTTAATGATGAATACTTTGTTAGACAGAGTCATATCATTAATAAGATACCAATCATTGTCAAATGATACGTGCAAGTGTACGCGTTGAAGTAATAAAATCCAAATAAATTGGGTATCGTCTTCAAGGAATTAGATATTCAATCTAACTAGCTATCAGGCAATCGTCTTAGTTTTATATAGGGAATCAAAACAAGATGGTTTTGTAAGCAATAAACCTAAGAAAGAAAATAAATATTTAAACTAGGGATTCACTTGACTAAGATGTCCTAGGGTATTGATCTCATTCAATGTTGTCATGGAATCAAAATATTTTCTTTCAATTAAATCAATGTATCAACTTAGGCCTCAAAGTCTATAATCTGAGTTTCCTCTTACGAGCTTAACCCTTTCTTATGTCTAAAAGCCAATTATATTGTCATACAACTTCAACTAATAAACATAGATTTAAGCCTCTTCAGTCTTTAGCCTCTAACATTTTCCTATCATTCTCATGCATATTCCAACACCAATTTATCATGCTAGTTACAGTTTAGAAATCTCTCTGTCAAGCAGATTTAAAAGCCTCAAAACAATTAAATGATGATCAAACATCCAATTAAGAAAGCACAATCATGATAAAAAAAAAAAAAACAATGCATTATTCAATCGAAATAATCAAGAACCATCCATAAATAATATTAAAACCAATCGAACCCTAGAACTACGAAATAGTTTAGCCACTCATATTCAGAATATAAGCCCTATAGAGATAAAAAAGAAAGAGATTAAAGAGGAAAGAATTAGCTGTCGATCAATTTGTTGTCGATAATGCATTAATGCCATCTTCTCGATCTCACTTCAATCAACTCCACGATCAAGCTTTGAAAATCTCTTTGAATAGTAGCCTCTTGGCCTCTGTGGAAAATCGTAAGTGATCCCAAGTGGGACTCTCATCAAACTCCCCTCAAAAGATGGCAAAAAACGTATTAAATAGGCAAGATTTGCTGAAGCACCGCAACACTGTCATGTTTTGTGGTCTCAGGTTTGTGGCACCGAGCATAGTGTCCCAGCGCACCGTGCTGCCTTTGCTCCACATTTTTAAGCCTCATTTTCACTTATTCTTTGTCCTAGGCCAAAGTTGATCTTTCTAAGGGATATTTTGGTCTTTCTACTTCAAATTTAGTTCGTTCTACTTCAATTGCTCGTTTCCTACATAAATAAAGCATCAAATAACTCATTCATGTAATGAAACCAACAAAAATCTAAGCCAAAAAACTTTTGAGGGTGTTTCACCAACTCTGGTTAGGACATTTAATAGAGATTGCACAGTGAAAATTTTTCCCTCCAAAACTGTATGGGAGACAATTTTGGATTATAGAAGTGTAGTAAAACTAATTTACAATATTTCAGGATTTAGGTATGTTAAGATCCACATGCTGAAATAAATCCAAAAGGACTATATATATGTTTAAAGATATACCTAAGAGTAGGTTGTTCTCAAGGAGAAATAAAATAGTCTTTTATACAATCCTGAACAAAAGTAAGATATTTGTATGACAAATATCAAATTTAAGGAATGTATAATAAAAGACTTCAAACTTTTACTAAGTTTAAATAGTGTTGAAATTTGGGTTCTAAATAAATCTATTAAATAGTTAACAAATTTGTTAATCATTTAATTACATTTGAACATCATATGAATCTTAACCAAACAGGATAAACCTCCATCGTAATGAGAGAGTTATGAGATAACTCAACCTTTACAATGATTTAGTTGAAATTAAAGTTGTCATATTATATGAAAAATTAAAGACACATTATCCTCAAGGTGGTGATGAAAGTTGTTGTGGAACCCACATCTTACTTTCCTTTTTTAATTATGTTTATTGTTTGAGTTAAGCAAAGTGATGGAGTTAAATATTTAAGTTAGATTGGAATTGTGCGTTTTGAGGTAAAGGATATGTTTGAAGAAGGAAAAATGTTTAAGTATGGGAACTTAGCTCTCGGATACTTATTAATCTAGCATTGCAAAGAGAATGTCTGGCTAAGTGTTGGTCGTGAAGAGGGATGACTGAGCGTCGAGTAAGCATAAGGCAGACATCAAGTAAATATTTTCGAGCGTCGAGTATAAGCAATCGAGGAAGGGTCGAGCGTCGAGTGTAAGTGATCGAGGAAGGGTCGAGCGTCGAATATAAGCGAAGAAGGATCATGCATCGAGTATAAACGATCGAGTAAGGAATGTACATCAAGCAAGCCATCCAGCACCGAGTATCCCATCGAGTATCGAGTCCTTCCCATTGAGTATTCAACAGAAAGTCATTGAATTTTCCATCGAGTAATGACCCTTCTCCATCGAGTTTTTTCAACAAGGATCGAGTTTGCTCGAAATGCTATAAACTTTTCTTTTAGTTATTCGGACAGATGACTTAATATGGACCCTTAATCTCCACTAGTGGGTGAGGTGGCTTAAGGAAATTTCATGCAAAAGGGTTGGACGGTAGTATAAAAAGGGAAAAAACTTCAAGAGCTCGTTTTGGACGATTCCTTCGAGCAAATCAGACGATCTTCATACCTTTGGAAAGCTCCATGAGTATAGTTTCTAAAATCGAGTCTTTGGAAGGAAGTTCTTACCGGAAAGAGGGCCAGAGAAGGAAGGAAGACACGAAGGTTCGTTTTCAGGCATTTCCGGGCACTTGACGAAAAATCACAGATCTAGGCCAAACCACTTGGATTTTCAAGCTGAAATTTTAAGGTATCATTGTAACATCCTTTCAAGAAATGTAGAAGGAACTTTTGCAAGATAAGGTCTGGGGTTCGAGTTACATATTTTGGAAGTTAAACCTAGAATCTTTGTTCAAGCAGGAAGTTGCAGTTTTTGGGTCTTCGGGAGAGATTTAAAGGCCCCAAAATTCTGAGCATGTTTGGAAAAGGAACTTTCTTAAAATGAGTTCTGGTTTTCAAGTTATTGACATTAGAAATTGAATCTGGAAATTTTGGACGAACAGGCAACCTCTTGCTAAGCATGAGCTTGGTTAAAAGAGTAGTTTGGAAAGGGATACCAAGTAGTAACTAAAATTCTTATTTTTTATGTGTAGGAGCTACATCCATTGGAGAGGCCTACCAAGTCTTGGAAAAATCAAGCCTAAAGACCCATGAGTAGAGATGTCCACAAGGCGGGGCAGGGTCGGGATGTCATTCCCCATCCCCGTCCCCGCTCCCCTTTTCATTCCTCATCCCCGTGAATTCCCCACGGGGATTATTCGCAGGGAATTCGTAAGGATCGTGTTCCCTGCGGGGAATTTTTCCTCGTTACTTTTTTTTTTTTTTTTGTAAAAAGCTAATTAATTTAAATTGAGTAATTTTTAATTAAATAATTTACTTTATCACTAAATTGTTTATTATGGTTAGTTTTATATGAAAATTTGAATTTAAAGATAAATTACTCAAATTTTGGCCTAAAAGCTAATTCATTTTTTTAGTAGAAAGAAATAAATATAAATCAAATTATTCACACATATAATCTAAATTTAAACATTCAATTTAAACATATTCATTATGTTTAGCAATAAATAATCAAATTTGAAACTTAAATGTAATATTTATATAATAATAATAATAATAACAACATAACATTAGATAACTATACTAAATAAATATGTAAAAGCTAATCGGGACGGGAACGGGGAACAGGGCGGGGATGAGGAATAGCTCACAGGAAATTTTTTTCCCCCATTCCCGCCCCATCTCCCTGAGAAAATTGGACATTTCTACCCGTCAGTAACTAAATGTTTTAAAAAATATGTATATAAAAGGAACATGTGTTCCAAATGAATTTCATGCTAGGGTTTATGGGTTTTCCAAGCAACTAAAGTTTATATTTATGTTTTTTTTAAAGATTCATAGCATTTCTTAAGCATGATGTTTTAAGTTACTTAAATGAGTTTTACTAATTCTAGTGAATGTTAAGGTTGAATGATAAAGTATTGTAAAACTACAAGTTTATACTTTGTGAAGCATGTGTGTCGAATTGTGATAATGCTCTTATGGTGAAAGCTAGGTAAGTGCTATGCCTAAAGCTTATGGTACTCAAATCTTCTATGAATGTTATGATTTTAATAAATCGGATACCGAAGGTATGGAAGGTATCCGAGGAAGTACCTAAGGTGTTGACGGTGATGGAACACAAGATATACGTAGCGGAATAAGGATCTAATTACACTCTAATTGCTTTTAATTTAAAGGAAATTAGCATGCAAAAAGTAGGAAAAACAGTAAATTAACTTACCTTTGATGCTCCCGAAAATCGCTTTTCCTCGCTAAATCTCGACCCGAACTCTTCCAGACCACCACTAGAGTTGACCTACTATCCTTTGGACTCAGAACCGAGTTGTGGGACCCAATGGATGAAGAACACGAGAGAGAGAAAGAGATGAAAAAAAGATGGAATTTTTTGGTTTTGGGTTTTTATTTTTCCAGCAAAAGTTCAGAAAATAATTTTGCCAAAAAGGCCAAAAGTCTTTTCATTCAAATTGGAAGCCCAATTTATAGAAAAAAACAATGCAACAATTGCATGAAACAAATCCATAAAAACCCAACACTTAGAATCCACTATCTTAGTGGGCTTAATCTCTCCACTATAAGCCAAGACCTAGACCACTATTTTGTTAGTGGAATTATCCAACAAAAGTTTGGATTTTCCCACTAACTTTAGTCAAAGGGCAAAATAGTCATTTGGTCAAAGTCAAACTTTGACCAAAAAGTCAACATTTTGACTTTTTATGATTTTTTCCGTGTTGACTACGTTTGACCTCCCGAGCATGAATCCGCATTCATTTTCTTGAAATTCAAATCACATTTGAATAAGGTCGGTCAAAGTTTGATTTTCAAAGTCAAAAGTCAACTATTTGACTTTTTACATCTTTGACCATTTTCATTATTTCTGAGCTTTCGAATATAACGTATTCATATTCTTGATATTTTAAATCACATTTAAATATTAGAATAGTATCTCTAAACTGAAAAACCTGACCACTATATCACTTATATTTGTCGGTTTCTCTCTCTTCACCTAATTCAACAATTCGAATTATTCTATCATTACTGTTCTAAGGTTATTCCATATAGCATGAACCTATAGATTATGGGTTCAAAGATCCGAGATTAGCTAGCCTAAACTCAGAGGAGCTAATCAACATTCGTTAACTAAGGGTCATTCCACTATAGTCCCGTAGTTGCACTCGCCGTCACTATAGATATATTTGTGTCCATTGATATAACATGTTAGTAAGCTAATCCTTCACAGGTTGTTCGTAATCTCGGCTGGGTCTTAAAAACCGTTTTCCCCCAAGACTACACTCCTAACGCATTATTCTCTAATGAACAATTGTGTTTAGGTCCAACCTATAAACCGAACTCTCTTGGGCCAAGGAGAGGGTGGGACCCCTTGTTAAACCTGGATTATAGTACCAAGGAACAACCTATCTACTACTCCTATAACGGGTAGGATGAATTCTGGTCTTGCACCCTATGTTCCCATCTATCCACCCGAACTTACCCCTGAAATGGGAGACTTATTGGGCCAGCGATGATAAGCTGCCCTCACCTATGCAGATCTAAGGATAATTCTGAGTGAACAGGAGTTCATAGTTAGCTCAGAATTAAGATTAAGTTACCTAGGTCATCAATTAACGAAATAGTCAGTTTTATACATAAAACAACATTTAGAATGCAAAAAGTGACTATTTCATGGTTCAATCTTATGCAAACTCATTGCATAGGGTGCCCCCACTCACATATCTTTATATGAACGATTCAAGATCACATCGTTTGTACTACCTACAAAGTGAGTCACATCCATAGTGTCCCCAGAATAAGGCGTCTAACCTTATTCATATACTATAGACCATTTTGACTATATATTTGAACTTGATCCACATTTATGTCACTACATAAAGTTTAAACTACATTAAATAGCCTCACAACCTTAGTTTATTGGATTCAAGATTACAATTTCAATAACAACTTTATCGAAAAACAAAATAGAATATGTTTATTAATTTATAAACTACGAGTTTTAGGACATAAAATCCAACAAACTCCCACTTGGACTAAAACTCCTAGTGGAGTATCACAATGTTGAATTTAAGTGAGAAACATATGAGTACAATAAACATATGAATACAATAAACTAGGACATATACCCAAAAGTTCTCCCACTTGTCCTAGTTTACAAACTTCGTAGAACTAGACTCTGTAGGTGATCTTCAAACACTTTAGCCGTGAGGGCCTTTGTTAAAAGATCAGCAATGTTTTGCTTAAAAGATATCTGGGTCACTACAAAGTCTCCACGATGTACAATCTCCAAGATCAGATGGTATTTACGCTCAATATGCTTTCCGCACTCGTGGTTTCTTGGTTCTCTTGAATTAGCAACTGCACCACTATTATCACAATATAGGGTGATAGGCAGAAGCATATTTGGAACGACTTCCAAATCTATCAAGAATTTCCTCAATCATACTGCTTCCTTTGCTGCTTCACATAATCTGAATCCCGAGAACATACTGTGCATTTCCTAAATCTTTCATTTGGAACTACGTTGCTAGCCATTTCTTGATGTCAATTAGGTAACCTACTTCATTCCTAATGAGTAGAATATCATCAACATATAAAACTAAGAACGCTATAGTAGAATTGACGATCTTCTTGTAAACACAAAGCTCGTCAACATTCTGTTCAAAGCCATAAGATTTGATCGCTGTATCAAATCTTATATTCCAAGATCTAGAAGCTTGTTTCAACCCATAAATGGATTTTTGAAGCTTACAAACCTTTTG
>NC_052354.1:11334478-11367003 GCF_009727055.1 Benincasa hispida
TAAAGTGTTTCTGAAAAACTTTTAAAGGGAACATTATTCAAAATATAGACAGCAGTCTCTAATGCATGTCCCCAAAAGGAATCAGGTAACTCAGCAAAGCTCATCATTGAGCGAACCATGTCTAACAAGGTTCTGTTTCTTCTTTCAGATACACCGTTCCGCTGAGGCATATTAGGTGCAGAGAATTTGTGACTTGATTCTGTGTTCTATCATATAGTCCTAGAATCTTAAGTTCATGTACTCCCTACCTCGATCTGATCGTAGTGTCTTAATTGTTTTACCTAAATGGGTCTCAACCTCAACCTTATATTCCTTGAACTTTTCAAAGAATCAGACTTGTGATGCATTAGGTAAATATGACCATACCTTGAATAATCATCAATAAAACTAATGAAATATTTATACCCACATCGAGCTTTGACATTCATCGATCCACAGAGGTCCGAATGTACGAGCTCTAAGGGTATTGTGGCTCTGAGACCTTTTCCAGTAAAAGAACTCTTAGTCATTTTCTCCTCAAGACAAGACTCACATGGAGGTAAAGAATTGTCTTCTAACTGATTTAGGAGTCCATTCTTAACCAATCTCTCAATCCTTTTGAGATTTATATGGCCAAGTCTTAAGTGCCATAGATAGGTATTAAAAGAAACTTTTTGTCTTTTATTCTGAGTTTTGGCTGTTCTAAAAATCTCAGTATTTAAGACAAACTTTGTTTTAGTTGGTCTTAACTTGTATAAGTTGTTTTTAAGTATAGTAGAACAAATTTGAATACCTTTTCTGATAATGAATGCTTCATTAACTTCAAAAGATATTTTATACATTTGTTCCAATATACATGTGATAGATATTAAATTCTGTCTCATTTTAGGAGCATACAAAACATCTTTAAGTATAATATATCTATCGTTGAAAAACAACTTCAAGTCTCCCACTACTTCGGCCGAGAAAACCTCTCATGTTCCAACTTTAAGGGTCATCTCACCTTCTTCAAGCTTTTTCCAGGAACTAGTTTTCTGATAAGAGAAGGAAATATGATTAGTGGCTCCTCAATCCAATATCCAGGTTGAGGTATCATACTCCACTAAACATGTTTCAGCAACTAGTAAATCATATTTACCTTGTGCTTCTTTTGAGGCAGGAGCCTGAGGACATTCCTCAGTTAAGACAAATCTCAGGTCATCTATTACTAGTGTTGAATTTAGATTTGTTTTCCATGTTGAGTAGTTGTCATCGTTAAGTTTTTCAGAAGCTAATAGTTGATCTAAAGAGCTAGTCATGCTAAATAGAAAAACATATCATTTTTAGTAAAAAAGCATTAATCTTTTAAATCCAATTAAATTTAGCAAAAAAAACTAATAATGTACCCTTCATTATTATATTTTGCAACGATATTTCAATGGTTTAGAATAATCTTCACCGAGGGGTGATCAACTATTCCTCCTTTGAACCAAGACTATCTTGACTAGATACTATTACCAGAATAACTCTTATTCCTATAGTAACTCAGTTATCGCTACTTTGGTCAAGAATTTACTAACACTTAGTAATTCTCGTAAGTGTGACCCTCCATTTTCAGACCCAAAGATCGAATCATTATGCTCTGAAGTTAGAAAAGACAAGAATGAAAAAGAACCTGAAGAAACCCCATCAATTTCTAGAGTTCGCGGGTTCCGAATGTCCTATAAATACTGCCCTTCCGATTGTAAGGGCCTGCTTAGGGCAGACATGCAGGGCGCAATTATAGGAATCTCACGATGCGACTATGGAAGAGACCGTAGGATGTGTTGACACACTTCCTTCTCCCACTTACTATGAACAACTTCCCCTATTCACCTTAGTATTGACTCATGCAAACACTCTCCGAATGGAGTCCGCTCCCAGGGTGGCCCAAAGCCAAGCATGAATCTCAGGGTGTGAACTCTTAGGGACGCTAGAGCTAAAAGTACATTACTTCTCTCCAGCTGAAGTATTCTAGACGGTTAGGTTATAAAATACTTAGCGATATATTTCGGCTAACTAAACATATCCTAAGTCTAGGTGATTCATCCAAGTATAACTTTTATACTGGATTTTTAACCTACGATGTCTAGATGATAAACAAATTTTATTACCTCACACCGCTCACGCATGCTCATAAAACCAGTTTAACTTAACTCAGACGCCAACTCAATCTCCAGGTAGTAGGTGTTCCATGAACCATCAACTTAAAAACCTTCAACCTTAGTCAACTTATCTGACTTTTTGCCAAGATCTTGCCGGTGAGTTTTCTTGTAACTTCGGTTTTACAAGATATCGACCTATTTTCTATGAAAATTGGGATTGCTCGAAGGTTAACCCTAAGTGAGTATGCATCTTATCTTTCTTATAGATTTTAGAAGTTTAGGTTATTTTATAACAATTATAAAATAAAGAAAAACAATTATAACCCTAGAGAATTCATCTATAACATGCTTCCTTCAAATAAAGATGCTTTAATATAACACTTATATTAAAACTAAGCATGCATAATATATATTTTATAACACTTAAACATATAACATATGCATGTCACGTGCTTTTCCTATGGTGGGGTTTTAAAACTATATGGCATACTATATGCACACATGCTGGGATTAATTTAGGGACGCGTTTTTTTTGTTTTATTTTTAAGGACGAATGGGGTTGTACAATAAATCATGCGTTTAAAATGGCTGATGCTTTGCTCCCATGCGTCTGAGGTCATGCATTGGAATGATGATGCGTTAATCTTAGCATGCAATAATCGCGCGTTCCTATCACAAGTTTTCTTATGCTTGCGCCAAGTATAACACAAACGCAAGTTTCTCAGATAATCCGAGGTCGAACACGGGGACTTGTCACTCAATAATATTTGTGAAGTGATGTGTTTAAGGTGATGAATAAGAATAAAAATAAAGCGAAGAAGATTTAAATGTTTTACACACTACTTCTACTCATAACTAAACAGATTGAGCAATAGAAGACTTTCAATGAGAATAGGTAGGGACACAATAACCATTAACGTTTAGTAACATTTACTATCTTAAATCGCTCGAGTAATCCCAGCTCATTGTACTAACGCATCACACCTAGGTGTTTAGCCGCATGACTATATCTCTATAGTGCAGGGTTGCGTCGAGCATAAGATTGTGCCTATCTCTAGGAACAATACGAACCTTGCTTAGTGTGTTCCATCCTTTACCTTCTCAGGCAGTTAGACACGGCTACTTAACTTATAGACAAGCAATGCAACATCCCATAGACAGGCGTTGCCACAGCCTTTCACCAAGCAAAAAGGATTAACTCACTATACTTTGCACAATGCACACCTCTTGGTGGGTTGCTACATGCGTCCTATCTCTAGGCTACACGATTTAACATGCAATTGACTTTGATAAATAAACGCTGAAGATAAAATATGATAGAGATGATGATGATGATGAAGAAAACGGGAATGAAGGAAGTAAGATTTGCATTGATCACAAAAAATCTTAATATCTCAAGCTTAAATGTAATACAATACAGAGATTAGAATGGAGATGAAGGACTCTGCGTCAAGGCTGCCAGTGGTGTCATGGTTTAATGGTGGAGATGTCTCTCTCGAGCTCTATCTTCGACAAATGCTCTGATCGTCACTCGGTCTGGGCTGTGGAGATGAAGAATTATCACTAGAAATCTCTTTCAAGCTCTCATCTATAATCACAAACTTCTGCCTTGAGGTAGAAGCTCGGATGTCTCAAAATGAAGGTCTCAAGGGCTATTTATAGAACTTGGAC
Source organism: Benincasa hispida (assembly GCF_009727055.1). NCBI lineage: Eukaryota > Viridiplantae > Streptophyta > Magnoliopsida > Cucurbitales > Cucurbitaceae > Benincasa > Benincasa hispida. Next base: position 11,338,252 of record NC_052354.1, read on the forward strand.
GCCGACAACTGTAATGATGAAGGTATGGCTCACTGTTGCTTTTGTCGCAGTATGGGCGTTATCTTGTTGATACTCCCAAGGTATACGTCTGAGCTTAATTAGCTAAAGTTATCAATGCGTTCTACCCATCTTGCAATCTTCTATTATGTATGTCATTCTGTGGCTGCAATCTCTATTTGTTCACCGCGTTCTCCATGCGTTGGACGCATGAGGATGCCGTCTGCGTTCGTCTTTTGTGGTCGTCTGGCTTCAGCGCATGCATGCATTTGTCTGTGATTGCTTATTACAAAAGCATGCGTTTGATTCCTGCGATAACTATAAAAATAGACACTTTGGCACGGAATAACACATAATATTGGGTCAGTGAGGTTTTAGGTACTTATCGACACAAAACTCGATTTTTCACAAATTACAAGTATTATCACTATATTTTCTACCTGTTAGCCCTCATAATTCTAAATAAAAGGCTTATAATAACTGGCATTTTTACCAGTTATCAACACATAATCAAACAACATTATACATCACATGCATAATAGGTAAACAACACTAAAGTTGACCGATTTTGGCATTAAAAACAAAAAAATAACTAAATTATTACACAAATCAACAACCATCTTCTCGAAACTGGCTCCAAACACTTTGAACCATCTTGAATCGGCCAAAAAACTCTCGAACCGGCCCAAAAACTCTAAAAACCATGTTGAACCGGTCAAATCGGCTTTACTAGGTTAAACAGACTGGTCCAGACCGTCAGGACCGACTGGTCAATGCTCGCTGGCGCAGTCAACGGAAGCGCGGGCGGGTCGGGTGAATGGAAATTGCGGGTCGCGAGCAGGCGGGAGGCGCGTGGGTAGCGTGTCGGATCCAGGCAGGGCAGGCATGCGAAGCCAGGCGCGCGTACGGGGCTACTCCGAATCGGGTCGAATCTCGAGCTACGAGTCGGTTCTAAGAGCTTGTCTCGGGTCTGGTGGCCAAATTCGGGTCTGTAAGCAATTTTTCTCCAATTTGGCTGCTTTCCTCTCTCCCGGAATCAAGAAATTATAGTCTAATTTCAACTCTAATGACTCCAACAAATTTACGGAACCTTTTTCACACATTAATTCTCATAAACATGTGAGCAATTACAAATTTCCACCAGAAATTTAAAGAAAAACAATGCCAAAATCATAATAAGTCCACTTTAGTCCACATTTCATTTAACACTTGAATAGAAAGGAAAAAAAAACACCCACTAAAAGCAATTGAGCGTAATTAAAGCATGCTCTAATACCACATGATGGAGCCCAAGACATACGCAGCAGAATAAGGATCTAATTACACTCTAATTGCTTTTAATTTAAAGGAAATTAGCATGCAAAAAGTAGGAAAAACAGTAAATTAACTTACCTTTGCAGTTTTCGAAAACCGCTTTTCCTCGCTGAATCTCGACCCGAACTCTTCCGAACCACCACTAGAGTTGACCTACTATCCTCTGGACTCAGAACCGAGTTGTGGAACCCGATGGATGAAGAACACGAGAGAGAGAAAGAGATGAAAAGAAGATGGAATATTTTGGTTTTGGGTTTTTATTTTTCCAGCAAAAGTTTAGAAAAATAATTTTACCAAAAAGGCCAAAAGTCTTTTCATTCAAATTGGAAGCCCAATTTATAGAAAAAACCCCTGCAACAATTACATGAAACAAATCCATAAAAACCCAATACCTAGAATCCACTATCTTAGTAGGCTTAATGTCTCCACTATAAGCCAACACTTAGCCCACTATTTTGTTATTGGAATTATCCAACAAAAGTTTGGATTTTCCCACTAACTTTAGTCAAAGGGCAAAATAGTCATTTGGTCAAAGTCAAACTTTGACCAAAAAGTCTACATTTTGAATTTTTATGATTTTTACGTGTTGACTAATTTTGACCTCCCGAGCATGAATCCGCATTCATTTTCTTGAAATTCAAATCACATTTGAATATAAGGTCGACCAAAGTTTGACCTTTCAAATTCAAAAGTCAACTCTTTGACTTTTTACATCTTTGACCATTTCCATTATTTTTGAGCTTCCGAATATGAACGTATTCATATTCTTGATATTTAAATCACATTTAAATATTAAATTTGTATCTCTAAACTGAAAAACCCGACAACTATATCACATATACTTGTCGGTTTCTCTTTTTTTCATCTAATTCGAACAATTCGAATTATTCTATCATACTGTTCTAAGTTTATTCCATATGAGCTAGTAGGAGAACCTAATGGACTTATAGATCATGGGCTCCAACGATCCGAGATTAGCTAGCTAAACCCTTTAGACTGAGCTAATCAACATTCGTTAACTAAGGGGGTCATTCCACTATAGTCCCGTAGTTGCACTCGCCTCACTATAGATATATTTGTGTCCATTTGATATAACCATGATTAGTAAGCTAATCCTTCACAGGTTGTTCGTAATCTCGGCTGGGTCATAAAAACCGTTTTATCCCCGAGACTACATCTTATTTCTTAAGTTTCACTGATCCTCTAATGAACAATTGGTTTAAGGTCCAACCTATAAACCGAACCCTCTCGAACCAAGGAGAGGGTGGGGCCCCTTATTCAAAACCTGGATTCAGTACTAAAGGGAACAACCTATCTACTATCCCTACAACGGGTAGGAGTGAATTTCGTCTTGCACCCTATGTTCCCAGCTATCTATCTGATCTTACCCCTGAAATGGGAGGCTTATTAGGCCAGCGATGATGAGCTTCCCTCACCTATGCAGATCTAAGGATAATTCTTAGTGAATAGGAGTTCATAGTTAGCTCAGGATTAAGATTAAGTTACCTAGGTCATCAATTAACGAAATAGTCAGTTTTATACATAAAACGACATTTAGAACGTAAAAAGTGACTATTTCATGGTTCAATCTTATGCAAACTCATTGCATAGGATGCCCCCACTTACATATCTCTATATGAACGATTCAGAATCACAACGTTTGTACTAACTACAAAGTGGGTCGCATCCATAGTGTCCCCAGAATAAGGTGCCCAAACTTATTCATATACTATAGACCATTTTGGCTATATATTTGAACTTGATCCACATTTATGTCACTACATAAAGTTCAAACTACATTAAATAGCCTCAGGACCTTAGTTTATTGGATTCAAGATTACAATTTCAATAATAACTTTATTGAAAAACAAAACAGAATATGTTTATTAATTTACAAACTACGAGTTTTAGGACATAAAATCCAACGGATGGTACTTAGTATACTCCACGTGCACGTAGGTAGTTCTATACGAGAGGCTGAAGTATGGGTCTCCTGGCCACAGTCTTTATAATAGGATCGAAGTATGGGTCTCATGGCCATGAATGGGTGTTGGGAGCTTGAGCTATGAATACTCGTTTTCAACTAAGGTTTGACAGTATGTTTGATTATAACGCTATGATTAAGATATGATTTTATGTAACTTGCTTGAGATTATTTCCAACATGTTTAGTTGTTTACAATAATGTATATGAAAGGCTTGAGACGAACTGTATTTCTATAAGTCACTCATTGGGCAACCAGCTCACTGTTTTCAAATGTTTTCCTTTTTTCCAGGTAGCGATCAGTTTCCTCGCCGTTGAACCCATTGCTGCTTGCCACTCAAAGCTCGGTTAGGAAGGAAGAAGCTTAGGTTAAGCTTGTTTTGATGTACACATATTTTGAGAGAAGTCTGGGACTTGTGAAACTTTTTTAGGACCCATGTTCATTCTGGTGTTATTTGTTGGATATATGTGTGTTGTTTTTGGAATTGTATTTAAGTTGTTTTGCTAGTTAAAGTCATAGTTGTTTTACTGCTAAGTCGTTTTTGCATGTTAAGATTTTAAGAAGGTTTCACTTAAGTTAGGCAGTAAGTACTAGTAAATAGGTCGATAATTGCTGTCGTCATGCCCCTTTTTAACCGAGGGACTACGTTGTTACCAAATTGCAACCAAAGTTCAAGAGAAAATGAAATATTTAACTTAGAGACTACGTTGTTACCATTTTTAAAGAGGACCAAATTGTTACTTTTGAAAGTTTCATGAACTAAATTAGTATTTTTATGAAAATTTAGGACCAATAGTGTCTTTAACCTAAAATAAAAAATATATATAATTGTCAAAATTAATAATTATATCAATTTATACACTTCATCATATTCTGTTTAAAAACAAAACTCATAAATTTATCATTGTATCAATTAAGGCTATAAATTTTCATAAATTAATTAATTTAGATATTAAGACAAAATTTCTTTAAAATTGTTTATGCATTTACTTTAATTGTCCATTTTATTAAACTGGTATTTGAAGGACTTTACACATGTTAGAGAATAAATACATGGATGATTTTCAAATATAATTGTAATGAATGATCTAAGTTGATTAGTTGATGAAAAATTTAGGAGTTTAATTTCTGCATGATATTGGTCTATTCCAAAGTTTAAGGGTATAAATTAATATTTGTCCTGTTTTCTTAAGCAAAAAATACTAACTGTATTATTAGTGATTTTTTTTAATGGATTTAATTCCCCAGTTATAATGTTGTTTACTCTACTTTTTAAAAATAATGAAGGGTGACCCTATGCCATTGTTAGAATCTACTAAGAGCATGCTAATTATGCATATTGCTTCTCACGATTTTAGTGAATAGAAAATTTAGGTCATCTAGGTGAAATAGTACTCTCACACGCTAAGGCTCTTCCTTCCTTCCTCGTACTGCTTGTGCTCCTCCACCATTTCTGGCACTCGCGTTCAACTAATTCTTTGCAATAGTACTCTCACGCTAGGGCTTTTTCTCTCTCACTCTCTCACGCCCCTCCTTAATTTCTCACGCTCGTGCTTGTGCTCACGCTGCCTCTTTGAACTCTCATCAATGGTGAGTGAGAAACAATAAGAATAATTAACATGTTTTTTGTGGGATTTGACAACTATAGATTTTTGTCCTTCATTATTTTTCAAAATTTGGGGCAAATGACATTAACCATTTGAAATTTAGGTCATCCGTATGAAAACCTCATAATAAATGACTTTTTTTTTTGAAAATTTGACTTTTTAGTCCCTAAATTTTCAGTCGTAGATGAGTTTGATCTCTAGAGTTTTACAACGTACAATTTTATTTCTCATGTTTGTATGAATAGGTTTAAAATGTCTTTGAATAGTCTTCTTTATTATTTTAAATGTTGACGTTGAAGGGATCGAATCCCAATGCAGAAGTGCGTGAACGCCTTATGCATTGAAGTTCGATTAGAAAAAACTTAAAAAATAGAGAATAAACATGAATAAAAACCAACATGCTTTGAATAGTAAATTTCAAGGAGAAGAGAATTACCTTTGAAGGCAGATCTTAAATTTTCTTCAACTCCTTGCTGTAATCACGATCTTAGCACTCTTTTTCAATTTTTAACAAGATACTACCACCAAGATCTTCCCCACTATTCTCCGACAAGAATTGAGTTTGTGAGAACCCTTTTAAGGATACAAAGAGAAGAACAATAATGTAGAGAAACTATTATCTAAATTGTGTGTCTTGAGAGTTGAGAGAATTTTTCCTTCTCAAGCAATTTTTATAGAGATTGAGAGTGAATCAATAATTGTTCTGTATTATCAAAATCACATTCTTCTTTTTGAAAGAGAGAATGGAAGTTGTATGTAACTTCCTTTAACTCACCATTAACTCCCCTTAACCATGGAGAGTTAAAATCCAATTGAGGTTAAATTGAATCTTATTTAGTTTAATTTAATTGAATAAAAAATATTAATTAATATAATTAATTACTATAAATTAATTTAATTAATATTACATTTGAATTATATTTAAATATATATATATGTCTCTCTCATGACCTATAATTTAAATATGAATCTTATTTATATTGTTTAATATTTGAATCTTATTCAACTATATATTATTCTCTCATATTATAAAGTTTAATTTTGAATCTAATTCAAAATTAACTTTATATAATATAATGTATCTATACACAATATATTCATTATATCATATACAATTAACATATAATTCTCTCATTATAAGAATCTAATTCAAACATTGATACTTTAATTCAAAATTAACTTTATATTATAATGTATCTCTATACATTATATTAATTATATCTCATACAATTAATGTACATTCTCTTATTTAATTTGAACAATTCAAATTTATCCTAAATAAATTAATTGTTGTTTTACCCTTATTGAGCTAGCAAGGGGGCCTAATGGACCCATAGAGTAGAAACTCCAATTATACGTGATTAATTAATTAAACTTTTTAATTAAATTAATCAACATTCGTGAATTGTGAATCATTCCACTAAAGACCCACAACTGCACTCTGTACACTGTAGATATATTTTTGTGTCAATGAACATTATCGTTATCAATAAGTTGACCCTTCATGATTTGCTCGTAATTACAGCTAGGTTAAAATACCATTTTACCCCTGTAGTTACCTCTTACTCCTTGAGTACCACTTATTCCTTTAATGAACAATCAATTCATAGTCCAACTATAAACTAAATCTCTCTTGGGCCAGTGAGAGGGTGAGACCTCATTATTTTAAACTTGGAATCAACCCTTAAGGGCTATTCATCTACTTACTCTAAAGACAAAGAAGTAAATTCTATCTTGTGTAGCTATGTTCCCAGTTCCCTACTTGAATAAGTCCTCAAAATGGTAGGCTTATTGAGTTAAAGACGTGGGCCACTCTCACCCATATAAATCAAAGCATTTTTCTCATAGATAGAAGTTCATAGCTCACTCAGGATTGAGATCGAGTTACATTCGGTTATCCTATGAAATGTTAATCTCTTCACTCAATAGTGTTGTAAAGAGATATTAATCATTTTGCGGTCCGGTCTTATACAAACTCTTTGTATAGGATACCTCTATTGGATTACAAAAACATGCAGCAGAAGAAAGTAGGACCATTAAACATTCTAATTCCTTAATTTTGATATCAAAATAAGCATGATCATAGGTATTAAGAAGGTTTCAACACATACCTTTGAAGATCCTTTTCAAATACGAATTTGAGCTACAATCTTTTCCAATTGAGGTCGTGGACCACCAAAAGATATTCTTTACTATTCTCAGTCTTGAATTTGAGTGGTGGAACTCACAATTAGACTGAATTTATGAAGGTATTGGTGTGGGTTTGAAGAAAGAGAAAAGCAGTTTTTTACAAAAACTAGTTTTTAGCCTGTAATTTCTTTCAATCTCAAAATTGAAGAGTTTTATCATGCCCATTCATGCAGGCACTGATGTGACTTCAAATGCATGGAATTAATGGGCAATATGTGTGAATTTAGGAGAAACACCTCCTTATTTCACGAAAATGTGGAAAAATCCACTACAAGTTCAAAATACCAATTTCCATTTTCAAACTTTAATTTTAATTAATTAAAATCAAAACTAATATTTCAATTTCTGAAATTGAAATAAAAATGAAAATTAATTTTGTTGATTACTTAAACAAATTTAATTAAATAAATAGTAATTTCATATCAAATATTAAATTAACCACACACCTAATTTTAAACATGAATCTTATTCATGTAATTAATATTTAAATCAATATTTAAATATTATAAACTCTCCAATTTCGTTTAATTTTGATAAATTAAACGTTAATTAATTATATCAAATATAATTATATAAATCCTAATTTGAATTTGAACTATTCAAATTCAAACCCTAAATTCAGTTTGAATATTTCAAATTGAAATTCAATTTGAACACTTCAAATTGATATCATTCCAAATTCACTCAATTTACTAATCGAATATGTTCATGTTTTACGAGCTAGTAGAGGGACCTTATGGACCTACATATCATGAGCTCCAACGATTTTAGATTAATTGGCTAAAACTCTTTAGATCGAATTAATCAATATTCGTTAACTATTGAGTCACACCCCTGTAGCTCAATAGTTGCACTCTCCTCACTGTAGATATATTTGTGTCCACTTGATTTAAACATAATTAGTGAGTCGACCCTTCACAGGTTGTTCGTAATAACGGCTGGGTCAAATGTTGTTTTACCCCGAAATTACATCTTGTTCCTTAAGTTCCACTGATCCTCTAATGAACAATTAGTTTGTGATCTAATCACTAAATCGGATCCCTCTCGGGCCAATGAGAGGGTGTGACCTTTTGTTCAAGACCTGGATTCAACCTTAAGAGAACAACCTTCCTCCTATCTCTAAATCAAGTAGGTGTGAATTCCGACTTGCACCCTATGTCTCCAGCTATCTACCTGGCCTTACCCTTGAAATGGGAGGCTTATTGAGCCGGCGTTATTGAGCCAACCCTCACCTATACAAATCTAAGGATAATCCCGAATAAACAGGAATTCATAGTCAACTCAGGATTAAGATCAAGTTATCTAGGTCATCTAAGTGAAATAGTCAGTCTTAAACAGTAAACAACATTATAAAGTAAGAGTGACTTATTTCTTGGTCTGATATTACGCAAACTTATTGCATAGGACACCCCAACTTCTCATGTCAATACATAAACGAATCAGGATCACTTCATTTGTAGCACCTTACAACAAATTGTAACAAATACAGAGTGAGGCGCATCTGATAGTGTTACCATAATAAGGCACCCAATCTTATTCATATACTATAGATCATTTTGACTATTTACTCGAATCTGATACACTTTTATGTCTCCACATAAAGTTCAAGTATTCATATAATAGCCATGGATTTTAGTTTATTGGACTTAGTCTTTACAAGGGCAATTTACAAATTCAATAACAACTCTATTGAAGAAATTTTGAATAATATCTTTATTGATAAGAGAAAATGTTTAACTCTACAAACTGCAAGTTTTAGGACATACAACTCGACAACCTCCAATTGCATGTCTCCATGTGAACGATTTGGATTAAACCGTTTATAACACATATAACTCTTGTAATATTTATAAAGTGGGTCGTATTCGCAGTAGCACCAGAATAAGGCACCCAACATTATCCACATACTACAGACCTTTTAGGTTATTACTTGAACATGAGGCACTTGTATGTCTACCACATATTGTTCAAGCTACATAAATAACCTTGGATCTTAATTTATTGGATTGAGTTACACAAGACTAAAAGTTGAATTAAATAAATGTTTATTTTATTAAATAAATGGATAAATCCCAATAGACATGACCTATTAAATTAAAAAAATTATCTTCTCTCTCTCCTCCCTAAATCTACCACCCTCACACTTCACTTGTTCTCTATTATTATATGAAGACTAAACTATAATAAATACCCTTGAACTTTCCTTTTTGTTTAAAACATAATCATGTACTTTTAAAAGATGTAATATTACTCTTCACTTTTTAGAAATGCTTCAAAACTACCCCTGGAGTATAAACCTTTTAAAATTTCAAATAGAAATCAAGACCTTAAACTATATGTTGATAACCTAAAACCAAAATCAAGACCTTGAACTATATTTTGATAACCTAAAAACATGTGGTGGTCCAAATTTTATTCTGTCACCTACTACACCTCTCATGTTTCAATTTTCATCTAAAGAATTTCTGTTTGTCAATGGTGTTTCTGAAACATTTATGAAAGCTTAGGGATAATATTGCAACTTTTGAAAGTACTAGATTTTGTTCACGTACGTTGCACGTGGTTTTTTCTCATTAAAATTAAAATCTATAACAACTTTTTAAAGAAATTATGTATGATTAATAAAAATTAATATATAATTTTAACATGACAAAAGTAAATTCTCGTTCTATAAATAATTATTACAAAATTTTACATATTTGTGAGACATAGTAAAGTTTAATACTTTTAAAAATTCTTCTTTGAAATTTCTTTTATTTTGAAATTACATGAAACTCTTTTTATAGAAAGAAAAATGTCTACTTACGAAGGATTCAATATGAAATTTGAAAAGATCTAATAACTATGACATATTTTAGAACTCCTCATCTTCATTATAAACAAATGTTTCATCTTCCATGCTTTTTACTTTAAAGGAAACAATGAGATTAAGACCTCAACTTGTATATTTATTTCATACATAGTAGTTATTTTTTATTTAAATTATAAGTTATGTAATTCAATTTTCTGACCATTTAAAAAAAAGTAAAAATAAAACATGATGTATAATGGTTAGTTTAGGGTTTACCATAAATATATAGAGATAGAGAGTTGTAGCATGTGTTTTGTACGTTATATATTCAATCCTAAATTGTGAGAGATATTCACAAGTTTTTAAGTACAGTATAAGGAAACAAAAGAGAATTTGGACAAAATAAATTAGAAAGAAGGGTAGAATAATCTACTCGGAGGGTGGTCTTCAAACCAAATTGTTGAATATCTAAGTCATGTGCAACACTACTCTTACGATTGACTCAGAAAAAGTCATGAATAGAACAACCACTGTGATTGAAATCTCGAATAGATTTATCGAATGCTTGGATTTCGTTGGCAAATCTAGTTAATTTTTCCAACCAAAACTTTCCAAAAAAAAAAAAAAATTAGGGAATTTGTTTCGACCCAAAGATGGAAAATGCTAGACTTCCATTAAACATGGTAATGACCTTAGCAAGTTCAACAGATCTCATCACGGTAAATTGACTTCCATTTGAGTGGTGAATGGTGATTTTAGTTTATGAGTTTTGCAACATTAAATTTTTTTAACATTAATATTTGTAACATAATTATAAATAATTAATTTTGTATATAATTCAACATCAACTCACATGATGAAAAAGGATACCTTCAAATATACATTTTACCATTACAACTTACACAAGGGTTTAGTCCTTCTTAACATATTTAGTTAGAGAACAACCATCAAACTCAACAAATCAAAACGGCCCACCAAAACTCATACGTTGCATTGTAGGTAATGAGTCTCTAATTTAGACTAATCTACTCACATCTGAAACCTTATTTACTCACAAATTAAGGGTATTTTGTTATTTGCTATGTTTTTAATGCATCGATATTTCAAACCGCTAAAGTGAAACAAATTGTAGTCACCTACAAAGTCATATCATATATAAAATATGAGTCAGTACGTTGGAAGACAAATTTGGAAAACAACCAACAAATATCATAATCTTTACCTTCGACATAGACAATGATGACGCTGAGACGATTCTAGTTTAGGAGATGGTAACATAGTCGAGATAAAGATCTATTGCTAATTATTATACTCTTATAAATCAAACAAATGAGACAAAAAAAATATCACACTATATATCCTATATGAGTTCTTTACAATAGTAAATATGAAAAAATCAAAGGAAGAGATAATAAGAAGAGTGAAAATGAACTAAACTAACCTTTACTTTAATTATAATACCTTTGAAAAAAAAAAAAAAAAATTATACCAACAACACAAATGAAGCATTAATTCAAGACAGACATGGATTGAAGGATGAGACACAAGAGTTCGACTTGTGCACGTATTTCATGCCAATAGACTTAAAATCATTAGATGAAGTTACCATGTTTTTTGGTAAACCACTCTTACTTTTTAGAGTCAGTTTCTTTTCTATAAAATTTATTGGTTGAGTGGTGAAGGAGAGAGCAAAAAGGAGTTAAAAAGAGCATGGATGGGTGATGAAACTTGAAAAAATAGTTGAGTATTATTTTAAATAAATGAGAAATTTGAAGGATGTATATATATTTTTTATAATTTAAACTTATTTTTAAGTTCCAAATTTTATGTCAATACTTGAAATTAAAGAAATAGATATTGAAAACTTTCTGAATCTATTCTTAAATCCTTGGAAACTAAAATATAAAATCTGAAATCTTTAGGTACCAACTACATTTATTGTTGAAAATCCAGGGATTAAAATGATAAACTTTTCAAGACTTTTACAAGAAGATACAAGAATTGAAGAATTTGAACCACTAGTACAAACATGTATTTATAGCTACTTCTCTCAATGTCATTAACAAGAGTGTTCTATTTTGTAAAAGCTAAATTGAGTATAATTGTAGTATCAAGTATTTATTATCAACCTCAAAGTTATCTCTCAAAAAAAAAAGTCAAAGTTAAAGGTTCAATCTGCACCCCACATATTGTGAAAAAAAAAATAATCGAAAATTTTTCACAAATAAAAAAAATGTCAAACTATTTACAGAAATAGTTAAAAAAAAAACACTAATAGATATTGATAGATTTCTATCATCTATCAGCAATAGACTTCTACTAGTTTCTATTATTGATAAACAATAATAGACTTCTATTAGCCTCTGTCAACATCTATAAAAAAAGATTAAACTTTTATTACTTTGTGTAAATAGTTTCTCTTATTTTTCTATTTTTTAAAATCTTTAGAAAAGACAGCTAATTAATTTTGAGACGAAATCTCATGTTTATCTAATATATGGTGTCCCACGAAGTTCTATTAGATAATCATCTCCATTAAAAAGATAAGGATATCTCACAATTTTTTTTTTGATATTGAGATAAGTGAACTCTCCATGTTTATCTAATAAAGCTTTGTAATAATTAAATTGAATATGCTGAAATTGATAACAACTTTGACATTTATTTTTTATTCATAGAACATCATACATAATATGACAATAATAAAAAGGTAAACACACATGAATTCATCCTTGCATCCCCCAGAATAATACTTTGAGAAATCTAGTTAGCTAGCAATATTCCTTTTTCCTTTCATAACCATTAAAATTTACCAACCAGGCAACCATTTGGCATGAAACTCAAACTTATTTCTAGGAATAGTTTTAACATAAATTCCATCATCTCTTACTGACCAAAAGCACTCTTGACCTTGACATCTATAGGAAAGCCAATATTTAGACACTGATTCTGGCCAAAACACTTCTAAAGCAATATGATTCTGTTCTTTATTGTGCATGTAGCACCAATACAATGTTGTTTGCCACAAATTTTCTCTGAATTTTCATGAAAATGTTTGTCCAAATCCTAGATATTGTCGTCCCAAATCATTGTCTTTCGACTTGCAATGAAGAAATAAGGTTTGTTTGCTTTGCATGTGATTGGATATTTGCATAGTCCAATGCTCAAGTGGTGCTGCAAAGCTTGTTTGAACTATGACTAATTCTATAATAACCCAAACTAAAACGATGCAACATCAGAGAAACACACTCACGAATAAATAATCAAACAATACTAATATTCGCGAGGAATTGTTGCTTCAACATTACATTGACAAATCCTATTTATAGGATTTCTATAGAAAAATTTAGATTCCATAACTCTCATTCCTAAATACATAAATCCCATACTAACTCCCATTTTTAAATTCATGAAAACTACTCAATTAACTCTCGTGCTTAACTCTCTCATCCTAAATAAAACTTAAACATGTTTAATTAAATCTTAATTCATATATAACTTATATAGAATTAAATAGATTTAATTACAACAGTTAGAACAATAAGTAGATTTCTTTGAAAAAATATTCGGTAAAAAAAAATTATAATTTGCTTCAATACACTGTTGAGCTAATTAGCAATACCCTAATCTAATGGAACATTACAAAGTTAAGGAGATTTGTCGACCACTAACCTCTAACAAGGTAAATAATATTGATTTCTTTTGATCTATTGAGCTATGCTAATATCAAATTACGGTTAGAAGTCATTCTTCTAAGAATGAGAAATATAAAGTGTGATGCCAAAATAAGTATAGTTTAACTGGTATAATGTTTGTACTATCAATCTCAAAATCATAATTACAATTTGGTAAGTAAACTCCTTTACCAAAAATTCATTAGACTTCAATGTAATAGTAATTAGAATAGGTTTCTTTTATCAACATAAACATTTGAGGAGGTTTACATACGACAAGAGTAATTATTCTAGAAACAAATGTCAATCTAAGGCAATGCAAGTGTTAGAATAATTATGAAAAATAAACGATGAGTAAGGATTAAAAAAAAAAAAATTTGTAGAGAAAGAGAGAGCATATGGATGATGGAAGAAAGTTACCCAAAGCTCTTTGCGACCCGTTTGGTTGGAGTTTTTAGAGGAAGAGAATGAGCTTGGATATGCAAGATCTTTGTTTGGTCAGAGGATTTGAGTTATTTCTGTGGGAAAACATTTTTTTCAGACATCACCAATATCGACCGTTTATAGCTTTTTATTCCCATTGTAATTGATGGATTTTAAATTAACCTTTCCGCTTTTGCTTTTGTGTTCTTTTTCCTCCATTTTTGTTCATTTTTCCTTCATCTTCTTTTTTTCTTCAACATTTTCCCCTTCTTTTTATATTTGTTATTTCAACCTTTTTTTTTTTTTTTTATAATATTTATGGTTCCTGTTATATTTTTCATGTTTTTCCTTTCTACTTTTTTTTCTTTAATATATTTTTTTCTTGATTCTTTCTCTTTGTTATTCATGTTTTCTATTTTTTTTATTTCCTTCAATTCTTATAATTATGTTCTTCTGTTTTTTCCTTCTATTAATGAATATTAAATTTGTTACGAAATCGACCATTAAAGAATATAAAAGAATGTAAAAAAGTCGGTACACAGATATACATGGTTCACTAACAGTGTGTTAGCTACGTCCACGAAGCAGAGGGAGAACAATATTATTAGAGAGAATGTTTTATGAATACACAAACGACGCTTCTAGGATTAGAGAGTTTATATAGCGCACTACTTTAAACCTTAGGGCCATAATTGTAAATAATTACAAATAAATAAATATGTTAAATACGAATTCTGAATAGGTTTCGGGGGCGTTGCGAGACTCCCATACTTGGTTGTTCGAAGCACCAACAAAAAAATTCAAGGCATTTCAATAAGTCTCCACCTTGACTTGAATTCTCTCCCTGATAATAGATGTATTAGATGCAACATAAACAACATTGCAAGATGTACTCAGACTTCTCTCTCATGCCTCAAAGTGTTCCACAAAGAGGATTACTAAAAATTCAAAGCATTCAATAAGTCCAAATAATGTTGGGACTTGCCTTGTGGAACCGATTTGGTGAATATATCAGCAGGGTGATCAATAGTACACTTTTTCATCACTTTAATTCTCTGTCCACCTTTTAAGAAGTGATATCTTGCATCGATGTGCTTAGTTCTGTCATGATAAACTTGATCCTTGGCTAGGCGTATTGTACTCAAACTATCACAATATACAATATCTTTGTCATGATGCAAACCAAGTTCAGTAACCCACCCTATTAGCCATATTTCCCCTTTAGCAGCTTTTGTCAAAGCCATGTACTCTGCTTCAGTAGTAGACAAAGTAACTGTAGACTGTAAGATTTCTTTCCAACTAACAATAGAACCACCCAAAGTGAACACATAGCTAGTCATAGACCTCCTACTGTCAACATCTTTAGTATATTTCAAATCAGAATAGCCAGTCACCAAACACTTTTTGTCATTCCCATAAACGAGACCAACATCAGATGTACCTCTAAGGTAATGAAAAATCCTCTTAACAGTTTGCAACGCTCCTTCCCTGGTTGACCCATGAACTTGTAGACAACACTAACAACACGACAAGATCATGCCTAGTACAAACCATAGCATACATCAAACTTCCCACTACACTAGCATAAGGAACTCAAGACATATACTTCTTCTCAGCTTCAGATTATGGTGAAAGCACATATGACAAACGTGTTAGGGTTGATGCCCTAAATCTCGTAGGGTCCTATAGTTTGTAATTATATTGTACAAACATTTTATTTATGTAATAAAATATGTGATGTTTTATTTTAAAATTAGTTGCATTAACCACAAACTAATAAACTAACATCCAAAATTATCTTGTAGCTTAAACATGCATGTAGAGACATACAGGTGGATCATGTTTAAGTGATAACCTAAATGGTCTGTAATAGATGGATAAGATTGGATACCTTATCTTGGAGACATTACAAGTATGGCCCGCTTTGTAGATGTTACAATTGTTGTAAAGTACTACAAATGATCTGATTCTGATCATTCATGTAGAGACATGTGAACGGAATATTCTATACAAAAGAGTTTGTATAAGACCGGACCACAAAATGTTATAGTCTTATTATATAATGTTGTTCATAATAAAGACTTACATTTCACCAGGATGACCATGGGTAACATGACCTGAATCCTGAGTGTGTTGTGAACTAAGCCTATGAGGGCAAACCCTTTGATTTGTATGGTTGAGAGTGGCCAGATTGCCGACTCAACAAGCTACCATTTTGGTGTTTCGTCTGTTAGGGAGTTAGAAACACAGTTACATAAGAAGGAATTTACTCCTTCCCCAACGTTGGGGTAAGTAGATAAATTGCTCTCTTAAGGACTGATTCTAGGGCTTGAACAATGTAGCGCCACACCTTCTCCTGGACCGAGAAGGGTTTGGTCATAGTTGGACTATGATTTATTATTCATTAGAAGGATCAGTGATACTTAAGGAGTTAGATGTAACTATAGGGGCAAAACGATCATTTTTGCCCAGCTGTACTTACGAGCAATTTATGAAGGGTCATTATACGGTTGACTGGTTATATCCATGGACACGAAAATATATCTGTAATACGAAAAGTGCTGTTGTCGGTCTTTAGTGGAGTGTTCGACAATTAATAGATGGTGAATAATTTAATTAAAGAATTTTAATTAATTATTCATGTACCGTTGGAGCTTCAAACTACAGGTCCATGAGGTCTCCTCTATAGCTCAACAGAAATTAATGAGAATCAATTTTTGGATTAATTTGAATTGTTCAAATTAATTGAGGGAATTAATTATATATGCATCATAATTAATTTAATATAATTATATATGAATATAATTAATTTAATCAAATTATATATTGATATAATTATATAATATATTTGATACAACTATATAATATAAAGTTTATTTGAGAGGAAAATAAATATTTGAATATGATTTCAAATATTAATTATTTTAATTTGATTCAAATATTAATTATTGAATTTGATTCATATAATTAAATTTAATTATAAATTAAAATTTATATTAAATGGCATTGGTGAGAGAATAGAAACTAGATTATGTGCTATATTTGATATAACATATAGTTTAATATAATATATATAATATATATATATATTTATATATTATTATTGATAACTATATATATATATATTATTTGATAAGGTAGTTATCATATAAAATATATATTAAATTGATTTATGGAAATAAATAATTTTATTTTAATCATTTTTCCCTCTTTTCTCTCTAATATGTGATAGGGGCAAAGGAAGATGTGTTATTCTTCTTCTTCCTAGTGTGGTTTCACAAAAAAAAAAAAAAAAAAAAAAAAAAAAAAGATCCGCAAAAACGTTTTGAGAGAAAATCTGAATCTCATCACTTCCTCTCATCTCTCTCAAAATCCCCCTCTTCCAAAATAGCTAAAGCCCACAAAACTCCTAGATTATCAACCAGAGAATATAGAGGTAACATTCGTGGTGGTGTCCTCATTGACGGTTAGAGGGTTCAAGATTGCATGTGATAAGATTTGGAGAATGAATCTCGTGAAGAAGGGTTCTTCAAGGGTAAGATTTCTTAAACCCTTTTTTTTTTATTATGTAATCTCTTTTCTAAAGCATGCTGAAATTATCTTTTAAATGCATAATCTGTATATATTTGCTGTAAAATTTATGTCCTGTAAATTTTGGGTTTGGGTCCGATCTCATGTTTTGCTCAAGGACCTTCAATGGTTCCTATAAAATGAGCATTTGCAGCACTGAGAGTATCTATAGGCTTAGTTGATATCATACCAAACCTGAACAATTTTTTTAATATAGGATTTGTGTGGCAAGAAGAGCTTATTTTTATCTTCGTCCTTATAAATCTCCATACCCAAAATTTTCTGAGCTGCCCAAATCCTTCATATCAAACTCAACACTGAGAAGGTTCTTCAATTTCTAAATATTAAACTTAGACTTTGCAGCTATGAACATATCATGTAGATATAAAAGTAGATAAATCATCGAACCATCATCAGCTTTGTTGTGATATACACAACAATCATACGGACTTCTGTTATAGCCAAGTCCAACTATATAACTGTCAAATCATTTGTACCACTACCTTGGAGACTGCTTTAGCCCATACCTGAATTTCTTCAACTTGCAAACATAATCTTCTATACCTGGACACTGGAACCCATATTGTTGGGTCATATAAATCTCTTCCTCTAACTCTCCATGTAAGAAAGATGTTTTGACATCTAGTTGGTCAAGTTCTAAATTCTAATGTGCTACTATAGCTAGTAATACCCTGATAGAAGTATGTCAGACTACTGGTGAGAAGATCTCATTATAATAAACTTCTTCTCTTTGTGTGAACCCTTTAGCAAGAACTTGAGCTTTATATTTAATGCCCTCTGAAAGTGATATTCCTTCCTTTTTCTTGAAGACCCATTTAGAAGTGATAATTTTTCTCTTCTTAGGTCATTTAACTAATTTCCAAGTCTAATTTTTGTTAAGAGATTCCATCTCATCACCTATAGAAGCAAGTCAATGAGTAGGCTTACTACATGACACAACTTCTCTATAGGTGGATGGCTCATGAGGATCCACCTCTTTAGCCACCTGCAGCGCAAAAGTAACTATACCTTTAAAACCATACCTTCTAGAAGGTCCAACACCAACTCTTCTAGCTCTGTCATGAGCTATACTCGATTGATCTATTTGGAAACTAGAATTCTCAAACAAAACAACTTCTGATGTTTCAGGGACATTAGTGTCTGATTGCACATCAATTTCTGTAATAACATGTTGAACTCATTAGACTTATATCCACAGAATTACAAACCATCATCGGTTCACAACCTTTTGATCTTCTTATATCCACAGAAGGACAATTTGATTTTCAATCAATATCTTCCACTTGAAATTTTTGAAGGCTTCATTTTTATGTTTCATCATAAAAACCCAAGTCATTCTTGAGTAATCATCATTTATAGACATAAATACTTGTTGCCTTCAATAGATTCAACTCTGGAAGGTCCCAACATGCTGAATAAATATAAAGTGTCCCTTTTGTATGATGAGAACCTCTTGGAAACTTGCTGCAATGAAACTTTCCAAATACACAATATTCACAGAGTTCAAAATCCTACACCTTGTGCCCACATAGAAGATCTCTTTTAGACAGAATTTGCATCCCTTTTTCACTTATATGGCCAAGTCTCATATGTCTTAACTTAGTCATATCATCCTTGTGAACGACAGATGATGCAACTGATAGAGTATATTAACATGTAGTGGAGAAAATCATAATTAATAAGCACTCTAATTATACTTAATTTGAGTTTAAATCATGTTTCAAAGTAACTATTACAGAAGAGTGTTTGCTGAACACAATACATTTGATGAAACCTCTTCAACACCAGCTAAGCTCCACGTAAAAATGCTTCAATCTACAAGTAGACCACCATGAAGATCTTCTCTACTATTCTCTTGTAGGGACTGTATGGTGGAAACACTAAATTGAGCTGGATTTGATGAAGATATGAAGAGGGTTTTGAGGGTTTCAAATTCTGCAGACTTCTTGAAGAAGTTCTTGAAAGCATAACTTTATCATTCAGCCGAACACTTTAATTTATAAAGCTTTCATCATGCAAATTCAAAGCTTGCATGAAGGCCAGCTCTTTCTTCATGGAGAAAGTGGAATTGGATTAATAAGCTGCTTTGCACCATAGTGGAGATTTCAAATTTTGTTTAAAATTGATTTCTAAAACCAATTTTATTTGTTTTATTAGTTATATATATAAAAATTAATTCAATTAATTAAAAATAAAACTAATTAATCAAACTTTTTAATTAAATTTGGCTATTTAATATCTAATTCAATTAATAAAATACAAAATTTCATTTATAAAATGAATTTAATTTCATATTATTAATATTTAAATCATAATTTAAACATTAAACTTGGATTCTCCAATTTCGTTTTAATTTCGATAAAATAAATATTTCAATGTGTGATTCGAATACAAATTAAATAGAAACCGCTAATGAAATTTTGAACATTTCAAAATCTAAACCATAATTTTCAAATTTCATTAAGATTACTCAATTTACTAATTCAAATTATGAGCTAGTAGGGACTTTATGGACCTAGATCTATGAGCTCCAATTGATTTGTAATTAATTGGTTAATCCTTATGAAGCGATTAACACTATTTGTTAACTACCAAGACATTCCACTAAGCTGCTCAATAGTTGCACCTCTCCTCACGTAGATATATTTCTGTCCATTTTAACCACTAATCAGTAAGTCAATCCTTCACAGGTTTCTTCGTTATTTACAGGCTGGGCCAAGATTACGTTTTACCCCTGTACAATACATGTTGCCTCTTAAGCTCCATCGATCCTCCATTGAACAATTTGATTTATAGTTCCAACTCATAAATCATGACCCTCTCTTTCATGAGAGGGCAGGGCCCATTGTTGTTCAAGATAAGGCATCAGTGCTTAAGAGAACAACCTATCTGCTAACCTAAATCGAGTAAGAGTAAATTCTATTATTGCAAAGCTATGTCCCCAGCTATCTATCTGGTCTTATGCCCAAAATGGGAAGGCTTATTGAGCAGTGTTGTTGGACTACTCTCACCTATTGCAGATAAAAAGGATAAATCTCGAATAAACAGGAGTTCATAGTTAGCTCAGAATTAAGGGATGAGTTACCCTAGGTCATTGAGTTTGAGATAGTCAGTTTTAATAGTAAACGGTTGTTATAAAGAAAAGTGACTATTTCGAGGTCCAGTCTTATGCAAACTCATTGCACAGGATGCTCCCACTCACATGTCTCTACATGAATGATTTTCGGATTACATCATTTGTATCAGTATACAAAAATGGGCCGCATCCAATAATGTCACCAGGATGAGGTACCAAATCTCATCCCTATACTTATAGACCATTTTGGCTACATACTAAAACTTGATCCACTTTTATGTCGCCACATAAAGTTAAAGTATTCATGTTATAGCCATGGATTCATTTATTGGATTTTCATAAAAGGATGCAATATCAATAGTAATTTATTGATTAGAAAACTCAACAACATTTTTATTGATAAATATAATATGTTAACTACATTTATGAACTGTGAGTTTAGGACATTCTCAACAATCTCCCACTTGGACTAACACTTCAGTGAGATAAACATATAAATATATAATGCTGACAATGTTGAGAAATAAGTAGAGAAAAATACAATAAACTAGGGCATCTAAAATACCCTTTGACATTCTCCCATTTGCCCTAGATTATGATGCTCGTAGTCCTAGTCCAACCAGGTGGCCCTCGAACACTTTAGTCAAGAGGGCCTTCGTAAAAGGATCAGTAAGGTTGTCTTATGAGGCTATCTACGTGACTATCACGTCTCCTCGGTGTACAATCTCTCTGATAAGGTGATACTTTCTTTCGATATGTTTTCCACATTTGTGACTTCTAGGTTCTTTGGAATTAACAACTGTACCACTATTGTCACAATACAGAGTAATGGGCAAGTGCATATTTAGAATCACTTCCAAATCTGTTAGAAACTTGCACAGCCACACTGCTTCTTTAGCTGCTTCGCATGCAGCTACCTATTCTGCTTCCATCGTGGAGTCAGCTATACAACTTTGTTTAATGCTTCTCCATACTATATCTCCTCCGTTAAGAGTGAAAACTGATCCTTAGGTAGATTTCCTGGAATCTACGTCACTCTAAAAATCAAAATCAGTGTATCCTGTAAGGATCAAATCCTTTAGTCCATACACAAACGTATAGTTTCTCGTTCTTCTATGTCCTGGGTTAGATTGGAGCCTGCTGACGATTCTAACTGCAAAGCATATGTCAGGACGTGTACACAACATAATGTACATCAAACTCCCAGCTGTCGATGCATATGAAACTCTTTTCATTTCCTTAATTTCTTGAGGTGTCTTAGGACACTGCTTCTTTGATAGATGAATTCCATGTCTAAAAGGTAACATACCCCTTTTTGGAATTTTGCATGTTATATCTTGACAACATTTTTATCGATATAAGATGCCTGAGATAGTTTTAAGGTTCTATTCTTTCGATTTCAAAAAATCTGAATCCCAAGAACATATTGAGCATTTCTCAAATCTTTCATTTGGAATTGTGATTCTAACCATCTCTTTACACCAACAAGGTAGCTTGTCTCATTCTCATTGAGTAAGATATCATCAACATAAAGTATCAAGAATGCTACAGTTTTGTTGACTATTTTCTTGTACACACAAGGTGTTAGAGTATATTAACGTGCAACGGAGGAAAAATAGAATCAATAAACACTCTAATTGTACTTAATTTGATTTTAAAACATACTTCAAAGTAACAATTACAGAAGAGGGTTTGCTGAACACAATACTTTTGAAGAATCCTCTTCAATACCAACTGAGTTCCATGTGAGAGCTTTAATATTCAAGTAGACAACCACGAAGATCTTCTCCACTATCCTCTTGCAAGGATTGTGTGGTGAAAATACTAAATTGAGCTAGATGTATATAAGATATGAAGAAGGTTTTTTAGGGTAATAGATTTCTGCAATGTTCTTCAATGAAGCCTTGTAAGCATGAATCAATTATTCAGCTCAGCACTTCAATTTATAGAGCTTCCATCATGCAAATTCATGGCTTGCATGAAGGCCAGCTTCTACTTCATGGAGAAAATGGAATTGAGTGAATAAGGTGGTTTATATCATAGTGGAGATTTCCAACTTTTAGATGTTGACATCTATGGGAAAGCCAATATTTAGACACTGATTCTAGCCAAAACACTTCTAAAGCAATAGATTTTATTCTTTATTGTGCATGTAGCACCAATACAATATTGTTTGTCACAAATTTTCTCTGAATTTTCATGAAAATGTTTGCCCAAATCCTAGATTTTTTCGTCCCAAATCTTTGTCTTTCGACTTGCAATGAAGAAATAAGGTTTGTTTTCTTTGCATGTCATTGGATACTTGCACAATCCAATGTTCAAATGGAGCTGCATAAAGCTTGTTTGAATCATGGTTAGTTCCATAGTAACCCAAACTAAAACCATGTGTGGAGGGTGAAATTAAACCTAGATAATATAATTAAATCCAAGGTTTGGGCAAAGGCAGTTGAGCTAAGAAGGTGTTTTAATTAGCCTGACTTGTTCGAGCTACGGAAAGCCAGCCAAGCTTGACAGATAGCCCGAATCTTGAAGCTAAGCTAATAAGCTTTCAAATGGCCTTTGGCTAAAGGTAATATTGTATCTTTCTCTTATACACATCTAGATGTGTATAAGAGACAGGAATTAGGGAGGAGGAGGTCGGCAAGCTGCCGACCCCCCTCCATTAGCGAAAAGCTATCCCCCAAAGGACTGGTAAGGAAAGAAAGAGAGGTCTACTGACCCCCCTCCCCTCATCTCATTTGGCGCCAGCCCATGGGCTATGAGCCCAACTGGCCTCTAAAAGAGGCTAGCTAAAAAAAAATGTTATTATATAGGAATTGACATGTTGCCAACCCTACAACCCATTTCTACCTTCAATTGGGCTGGCCTAATTGAGGTAGGGTGCTTTGCATGGCCTTTTGGCCATACATCGGATTTTAAAGAAAAAAATGAAATTTTCCTCGTGCGTGTGTTAAGAGTTAGCATTTAAAAGGAACTTCTTTTAAGATGGCTAATCTGAGGGCTAATAAATTACCCATTTCCACTTATGTAATTCAATTATTGCAGTATTAAAAAGGTATAGTCCCATTTTGAGTGATGATTGGTAAATCAAACGTCATAATTCCACCCAAAAGTCGAGCACATTAAAGATTGAAATGTGTAACGGCTCGGATAATGATGTTTCAGGTGCAAAATGGGCAAATTAATGATTGATAATAGCTTGGAAGCCAAAGAGGCAAGCTAGCTTCAGTTATCACATGGACGACCTATATAATTCTAGAGGCACAGTCAAAGAGGGGTATGTTTTCTAACTCATACTATTTTTTACTTGTTGAATTAAATTCAAACCCGATCCTAACTTGAGTTTCGAAGTGAATTTGGCTCAACATCACATCTATGTTAACTTTACTCACATTTTTGAAGGATATTAAGCTACTCTCCTTATATACAAATACAAGTTTACGGTTGGTGCAATTTTTGGTATCAATAGTTGGTGTTGTCTGTGGGGAGAAATAACAAAATATTTTAGCCCCACCACCACATTCTATGCTCGAATCATAACCAACAAGGTGAATAGAGAGAATCTCCCAACTAATGTGGATGATTCGAATCACGAACGCCATCTAAGGCAACAACCCACACACGTTTCAGAAAATCACATGGTGGAGACCCACCAGCTTAGAAATGAGATAGCTCTAAAGTATGCGGCTCTAGCCGCCAAAGTAGATAGTTTGGGTCATGTTTTGAGCCAGATCATGGAGCTGCTCAAACGACCAAACCCCATCATCGAGGCCATCAAGGAGAATGTGATATACCCTTCTGAGAAAAATAAGCATGATGGGAAGCAAAAGCACAATTTGTTGTGCCTAAGCACCACTCCGGTGGCCCGAGACCCAACCATGGATAAGAGTCTAGCAATTGAATGGGTAAGAGAGTTTGAAGTTCCTGAACCAAAGGCATCAGAGAGGTTGATATTGGGAGGGAACGACCGGCATGCAAACAACCTAGACCGAAGAAGCATGCACCTGTTGATCGCCATTCTCGAACTTCTACTGTTCGAAATTATGCTCCAGTTAAAAGTCAACCTAGAAGGTCACACGCGTATCTGAGGTGGTCGACGGTCTAGAGAGGTGATCAAGTAGAAGCTCGGAAGATGGAGTAGACTAATAAATCTGACTTGGGTATAGACTTACAAGATCTCATCAATCAAAGACGAAGGAAACAAGTTCAGGATGAAAGAGAGGTGGATAGTCGACCGTGGGCAGTTGAGTTACAACACATTCAAAACCAACTAGGAGATATCAAGAAGGCTCAAGATCATGAAGGGTTGGACCTTTTGATAATTTATTAGATCAGGTAGATCACCCTTCACAGATGAGATCATGCAGGAATCGGTGCCCCCAAATTCAAATTACCTACTATAAAGCCCTATGATGGATCAAAGGATCTGGTAGAGCATCTGGATACGTTTCGGTCATGGATGGAACTCCATGGTGTCCGATGCGTTATCAAATGTAGGGCGTTCTCATTTACTTTAACAGGACTAGCCCCAAAACGGTTTAGAAAGTTGAAGAGAAAGTCGACAGCTTCATTTCGAGAACTAGAAAGAGCATTTATTACTCAGTTTCTAGGAGGTCGAGATTAGACAAAACCTCCCACTCACCTCCTCACCATAAAGCAGGGAAGAAATGAATCCTTGAGAGAATATATCGTAAGATTTAACAGTGAAGCTTTGCAGATTGAAGGTTATACTGACGGTGCTGCCCTGATAGCCATCAAGTGGGACTCAGAGATGAGAAGTTCTTCTGGTCCTTAGACAAGAAAGCCACTACAACCTATGTTGAACTTTTTTCTAGTACACAGAAGTACATGAGTGTCGGGGAGCTCCTTCGCTCGAGAAGTGCTCAGGAAAAGAAGACCATCCGTTCGGACCACTAAAGATCAAAAGGCCAAGAAAAGGAAGACCTACATGAGAACAAGAAGAGAAGGCCGAAAGAGCGACCAATGGCATTGGAAAAAATAGCCTGAAAACGCTTGCCACCTAGCAAGTTTGAACGTTACACTCCCATGGTAGTTCCTGTGGAGCAGGTTTTAATGGAGATTCAAGACAAAGAAACGTTGAAATGCCCAGCAAAGCTGAAGGTGGGGCCACATCAAAGAAATAAAGACAAATGTCTCTTCCATTGAGACCATGGCCATACCACTGCAGAATGTTTTGACCTTAAAGAAGCCATAGAAACTTTAATTCAATGGGGACAATTGAAGGAATATGTGGGAGAGAGTAGAGACCAGAATGGCAGTCAAAGTAAAATGGCTCGAAGCAAAAGAGATCACACGCCAACTCCGCTCAAAGAAATCAAGACGATTATGGATGGACTAGGGATGATTTTGGAAGAAAGTGAAAGAATAGAGCGCGGGAAGCCCGATTGTCTCTGAAAGCCCAGGAATTATGTTCATAATGACACCCTAGTAGTATCACTAACCATAGCGAATGTCAAATGCGTCGAGTTTTGGTGGACGGAGGTGTTGGGTTTGATGCCCTAAAGTCTCGTGTCCTATAGTTTGTAAACAGTTTGTACGAACGCTTGTGTTGTATAATATATGATATTTACTTCACATCTTGTTTTTTGCTCAATTGCATGTTTTATTTGCTTTACCAAAAACTAATAAACATAAAATCCCTAATTATCTATATGTAACTTAAGCAAGTATGTGGTGACATACAAGTGGATCATGTCTTGAGTGATAACCAAAATAGCCTGTAATATATGGATATAGGAGGGAAACTTTATCCTGGCAATGTTGCGGATGCGGCTCGCTTTGTGGAATGGTCACAAGTGTTGTGACTAGTCACAGATGGTCTGATCATGATCATTCGTGTTGGGGACATGTGAGCAGGGGCGTCCTATACAAAGATTTTGTACCTGACCACAAAGTGTTAACGTCTCATTATATAACACCGTTCATGACAGAGACTTCACTTCACTAGGATGACCATAGGTAACATGACCTCAATCCTGAGTAAGTTGGGAACTCCTGCCATTGAGGGCGCTTCTTTGATTTTGTATGGTTGCGAGTGGTCAGGTCGTCGATTCAAACCTACCATTTTGGGGATTCGTCTGATTTGGGAGCTGGGAACTCAGCTACACAAGATGGAATTCACTCCTTCCCCGAAGCAGGGGTAAGTAAATAGATAGCTCCTTTAAGGGCTGATTCGAGGGCTTGAATGATGTGGCGCCACACATCTTCTCTTGGCCCGAGAGGTGTTCACACATAGTTGGACTATGTTGTATTGTTCATTAGAGGAATCAATGGTACTTAAGGAGTGAGATGTAACTAAAGAGGCAAAATGGCAATTTGGCCCAGCTGTACTTACGAGCATCTGTGAAGGGACATCGTACTCATGATTAATTATATCCAATGGACACAGAAATATATTTGTGGTAAGAAGAGTTTAGCTATTGGTCTTTAATGGAATGCCTGACAGTTAACGTATGGTGGATCTCGTGGCTAAAGAGTTTAGTCAGCTATTCACGGACCGTTGGAGCTTCGAGCCACAGGTCCATTAGGTCCCCTGGTTAGCTTGGATAAATTCAAGAATCAGTGTTTGGGTTAATTTGAAATGTTCAAATTGACCAGAGGAAATTCGATTATATATGATATAATTGAACTGGTTAATTATATATGATATAATTGACTAAATGTATGAGATACATTATTTTTGGAGGAATTTAGAGTAAATATGATTCATATCAAGTAGAGGAGAAATTACTATAGTAGATATGTGATATCAAACTATAGGGTAATAATATAATATGATTATATTCATTAATTATTAAATTGGTTATTATATGATAATTGGCCTAAAATTTCTCTCAGACGTGCGTTAGTGGGAGCAGCTTCATTCGGTTATGGTAATCAAAGAATAAAATGAAAAAAAAATTCATTTTGAAATAGTTCAAAAAAAAGGCATCGGTGTGGAAACGTAACGATCGCATAGTTTGAGAGCTTATACGATAGTCGTTCATCGCCTAAACGATCGCATGCTAGTCTTTAAATGATCGTTAGCTTTCCTAAATGATCGCATATTGTGCCGCGTTTTCTAAACAATCATCCACCTTTTACTAAACGATCGCTTAGTAAAACCTACACGATCGTGTAGCTTCTTCTAAATGATAAGCATTCAACTATACGATACCTCATTTTCTCTCCCACTTGTTTATCGTCTACACGATTAGTTCTTTATCCAACCTTTACCAAACTCACCAAAGACCACACTTTGGATTCTCACTCTGAGAATACCAAGGGCTCTTTTTTTGTGGTGTCGTCCCCGCTTCTGTTCACTTATTCGTGATAGTTCGTGCTGCTGCAGACGACTTGTTTGCTAGACGATAGAGATCACATAGAGGTCTTCCACTGCATCAAAGTTCATCACTTGAAGAGGGTCTTCAACTGGTATGAGAACTCTTTCCCTTCGTATTTTTATTGTTCGAAGCATGCCTTTAATTAGTGTGAATTTGCATAATTGTATGTAAGAATTTGTGTGTTGTATTTTGGTGACAATGAAATCGGAAAGATCCGAACGTGCTCATGGATGCTCTTCGTTAAGAGATCCTTCAGGAAGTAGCTCAGCGGACATTTTATCTCTTCGTGCCTTCGATGCCATGAGGTTGGGGCGATAACGTTTGAAAAGAAATTTGACCCCGTTGTTAGGCTTCAGTGGTCAGACGGTATACCCAATGGGTGACATAGAGCTTCTAGTCACCTTTGGTAGAGGTATGGCCTCCGTGATAGCTATGGTGGAGTTCTTTGTGATAGAAGGCAGATCAATCTACAATGTCATCTTAGGAAGACCATCCCTGCATCAAGTGAAAGTTGTTTCGTCTATCTATCATTAGTTGTTGAAATCTCCAACCCCAGGTGGAGTTGGAATGGTAAGAGGGGAGCAGTTGATGTCACGAGAATGCTCTAGGATCGCCATGCGAAATCTACAAGGCAAAGTAAAGGTGGTACACGTCATTAACAGTGTTTCTAGAAAAGGAAATGAGAAAGTTTGTCAAGCCATAGAAGAGTCTGATATCAAGGCTCAAACCTCAACTCCCCTAGTAAGAGACCCGTCTGTCGGT
>NC_052354.1:11367018-11396773 GCF_009727055.1 Benincasa hispida
GTCACGCCGTAGAAGAGTCCAATGTCAAGGCTCAAGCCTTAACTCCCCTGGTGAGAGATCCGTTCGTCAGTAAGGTGAAATCAAATGATGTTACCAATCCCGAACTGAAAACTAAGCCCAGACTCCGAGGCAAATTAACCGAATCATTAGAATCTATTCTGCTGCTATCTGACACTCAAAGAGTTAGTACCAGGATGAGGCTAGAAGTTAATGAGAAGGAAGCTATTATAGCTTTTCTAAAAATCAATATAGATGTATTTGCCTAGTCTGTGGAGGGTGGACCCCCAAGTAATGGTGCACCGACTCAGTAGTGATCCAAGCTACAAACTAGTCCACTAAGAAAGGTGGGCTTTTAATCAAGCTCGTAATGAAATAATAGCTGAGCAAGTTGACAACTTATTGTGGACAAAGTTTATCTGAGAGGTCCACTACCCACAATGGTTTTCCAATGTAGTACTCATCAGGAAAGCTAAAGAAAAATGGAGAATGTGCATTGATTTCATTGATCTCAATAAAGCCTACTTGAAGGATAGTTTCCCACTCCCAAGAATAGATAAACTAGTTAATGCTACTACCAGCCACGAGCTATTGAGCTTCATGGATGCTTACCTAGGGTATAACCAAATTAGAAAAGCATCCCCAGATCAAGAGAAAACTTATTTTGTCACCAGTCGGAGTCTTTACTGTTATACTGTGATGTCGTTTGGGCTCAAAAATGCAGGAGCCACATATGAATGCCTGATGAATAAAATGTTTGCTCCTCTTATTGATAGGAATATGAAGGTATACGTGGATGATATGCTGGTTAAAACCAAGAAAGTGAGTCACCATGTAGATGACCTGGTTGAGGCCTTTGGAATCTTAAGAATATATCAAATGAAGCCGAACCTGAACCCGAAAAAGTGTGCTTCCGAAGTGGCCTCTGGAAAGTTTCTCGACTTTATGGTGAACCAGAGAGGAATTGAGACAAATCCAGACAAAATACGAGCTGTACTAGAGATGGAGTCTCCTAAAATGGTAAAACAACTGTAAAGTATGAATGGGAAGATAACAGCTCTTAATCATTTTGTAAGTCGAGCTACTGGTAAATGCCTTCCATTCTTTAAAGTATTAAGGAAAAAAGCTAACTTTGAATGGACGGAGGAATGTGAGCAGGCATTCAAGCAACACAAAGATTATTTGAGCTCGGTCCCGCTCCTTTCCAAGCCCGTGCTAGTTGAAGAACTTTTCTTGTACCTTGTCGTGTCTGATTTTGCAGTTAATTCTGTTCTAATCAAGGAGAACGAAGGCCACAGTCGCTGATATGCTACACTAGCAAATCGATGGTAGGGGCAAAGACGAGATACCCCCAGGTAGAGAAGCTTGCCCTCGCCTTGGTAGTATCTGCCTGGAGGTTACACTCGTATTTCCAAGCACATAAAGTAATAGTTTTAACTAGCTTCCCATTGCGGCAAGTGTTGCAAAAGCCAGAAGCATCGGGCAGATTGATGAAATGGGCAGTCAAATTGGGCAAGTACGACTTCCATTTTTGCCCTTGAGCTACATTGAAGGGCTAAGCTATAGTTGACTTTATCGCTGAGTTGACTCCATGTGCCTCACTGGGTGACAACATGGAGGTATGCATGACAGAAATATTTCCAAAACCCGAGAGCTACAACGACCCTTCATGGGAGCTTTATATGGATAGATCGTCCAATAGAAAAGGTTGTGGAGCTGGATTGCTGTTGCTATCACCAGAGGGAAGATGCCTTGAGTATGCTTTAAGGTTCAAGTTTCAGGCCTCAAATAATGAGGTAAAATATGAAGCACTCTTAGTTGGACTACGACTAGCTGTTGGAGTTAGAGTCACCAACCTAGTAATTTATAGTGATTCCCAACTTATTGTCAATCTAGTAGCTGAGACGTACTAACCAAAAATTTTAGAATGGCTATTTATCTAGCAAAAGTCAGGAAAATGCTAGGCTCATTTAGTAGGTGCGAGATAAAGCAGATACCACGATCTTAGAATACCAATACCGACTCTTTAGCCTAGTTGGCAGCAACTTATGATGCCGACCAAAGTAAAATGGTACATGTAGAGGTTTTGAATGCACCCAACATATTGAGGGAAGAAGCTATATAGATAGATGACCAAGCATAGACCGAGCATAGAAGTTGGATAACCCCCTTAATCACGTATCTTGAAGAGGGGGTATTGTCGAATGACAAAGTTAAAGCTCAATGGTTAAGATGTAAGGCCGCTCACTATGTGATAAATAATGGAAGACTATACAAGAGAGGATATTCTCCTTTTCTTCTAAAATGTGTTGATTTAAATGAGGCTGATTACATCATGCAGGGAATTCATGAGGGAGTGGTTGTAATCACTCTAGGGCTCGATCCCTCGCGAAAAAAAAATCGTCAAGGTTATTATTGGGCCATACTGGCTCGAGATGCATGTAACCTCTCGTACCTATCATGAATATTATGATCCCTTGGTCGTTGGCATAGTGGGACGTCGACTTAATTGAACCTCTTCCACCGGGCAAGGGGCAAACCAAATTCGTTGTTGTTTCTGTCGATTACTTCACCAAATGGGCAAAGTTCGAAGCTCTAGCAGCAGTTATCAAGCAAATAATAACTAAATTCATTTGGAAGAATATCATATGTCGATTTGTCTTACCACATATCCTGATTACTGACAATGGTCGTCAATTTGACAATGCAGCATTTCGCCCATTTTGTCTCAGCCTCGGTATCAAACATTATTTTTCATCTTCAGCCCATCTGCAAGCTAATGGACAGGTTGAAGCTATCAATAAGATCATTCAGCAAAATCTCAAGGCTAGGATGGAAGGATTAAAGGGATTGTGGACTGCAGAGGTGTCGAATGTGTTGTGGGCTTATCGGACAATGTCACGAACTTCGACAAGTGAGACTCTTTTTTCGCTTGCCTTCGGGGAAAAAGTCGTGGTGTCAGTCGAGATCGAAACTCCTTCCCTTAGGGTCGAGCGATTCAATCTAGATAAGAATGATGAGGCACTTCATCTAAATCTAGACTTCTTGGAAGAGAATCGTGAAATAGTGAATCTACGGGTGGCAGAGTATAAGAACCGGGTTGCATGATATTATAACTCCCGTATGCACAAACGAAGCTTCAAAGTGGGGTACCTAGTCCCTAAGCGAGTTATGCCCAACACTAAAGATCTTGGCAGTAGGGCTTTGGGACCAAATTGGGAGGGCCCTTATTAAGTAGCCAAAGTCATTCGACCTGGAACATATGGCTTGACTCACCTAAGCGAGAAAAACTTACCTCACCCATTGAATGTCGAACATCTGAAAAATTATTTTTAGTAGGTTTTTCTTTATGTTCTCATGATAAATGACTTTGTACTTCTCAGATTTGCTTCAAAATTTCAGCACAGGATTTATAATTTCTTTCAATTCAAGTGTTAAGACTTGTCGCTTTTAAGATTGACGATGAGCATTTTGATTCTTATAGTTTACTCAAGCAACGAGGCCCTTTCTTTTATGCATAAATTTACCCGTGCATGAGTGAGGGGAAATGAGCAATAATGTAAAAAAAAAAACACATAAAAGCTTAAATATCGTATATTTTGATAGGAAAGCTACAAACGTGACTTACAAGCAAAGGCGAGCTGAAACTTTGGATAAATAAAAGTTGAATAAGTAAATCCCCATAAGTCAAGCTATAAAAAAAAAAAAAAAAAAAAAAAACCAAACATAAAGTTCCCATCAAATGTCAAAGTTAATAATTTCATTCAACTAAACTGTAAG
This sequence comes from Benincasa hispida, assembly GCF_009727055.1. Taxonomy (NCBI): domain Eukaryota; kingdom Viridiplantae; phylum Streptophyta; class Magnoliopsida; order Cucurbitales; family Cucurbitaceae; genus Benincasa; species Benincasa hispida. The sequence goes on from NC_052354.1 coordinate 11,370,796, forward strand.
CTCGAACTATCAGCCCGAGTTGTGAATAAAATTAATTACACGCTCTAATAGGAATGATAATAAGTTCAGAGACAACAAAAGAAAAAAAATTTATTCGTTTATATGCCCGATATCACCAAGCTCCGCGAGAGTCCTTGAATCAGGAAAGTCAAAGACGCCTTAGAGAAGGGCATCAAAGTCAGGTTGAGGGGCAATTGGCAAGGCTTAGCTGGTGAAAATACCCACGCTATCAATGCCTTGGGGCTCATCATTGCGTTAGGCATCAATTTCATATTGAATGAGATTGCCGTCAACGTTAGGGTATTTTGCCTTAACAACACCCATAGCTAGCATAACTCCACATTGAAGGCAGTCATCCTCCATCTAACAGTATGGCTCGATTTTTTGGAAGCTCTCAGCGAAGTATTTGGAATTCGATAGCTTGGCTTGATCTTCTTACAGTTCAGTGTTAATTATAGATAGTGTCTCCTTTAGCTCATTGACCGAAGCATCGTACTGAGATTGAAGTGTAGCTAGAGATGCTTGGGAGCAGGCGAGCTAGGTGGATGCTTCAGCATACAAAGTCAAGACTCGGTCGAGTTCTCTACGAGAAAGAAAATTTTGCTTGAGGATCTCCATCTCCTCACACAATTTTGCATGGTTTTGCCTATGAAAATCTACTTCGTTGCTCAATTTCTGTCAAGACATCATCATTTTATAGGATGCCTATGAAAATGAGAAAGGTGAGAATAAGTACAGCTGCATGGAAGATACAAAGTCATGATCTAATAGAGTCATTTACCATGCGAAGATGCTATTGAGCTTGTGTAATACCCTATCTGGGGTCGGCATGCCATTGAGGTGGCACTTTTTCATTTACACCAGTCCATTGAGCCATAGGCCAGGTAAGGAAGGTAGTTTCGTCACTGTCAGACTTATAAGGTCCGTTGAAGTCAAAAGGGTGTGAGGAAGACGAAGTAAATCCTTCAACAATTGAAGAAGTTGGAATTATCACAATCGAGGTAGAGATGTTATGGCAAGGTGAAGTGTGAATATAGGGACGTTGGGAAGGTGGTTCATCAGTTGGATTCTGAGCAAGGTCATGAAGGAAATCAAGCATGAGGATTTTCATGAGCAGCGAAGGGATCGTTCCAAATTCCATTCGAATTGAAGACTAACAATTACAGTCTCAAAACTTGTACTATATTTTGTTCATAATCGCATTGCTATAGAATTGAAGAAAGTTCTTTGAAAGAGATTCCAAAATAGAGGACACCTAACTCTGCTCATTATGCCTACACCATTCATTTCAACGACATTGAACTGGACCATCAAGTCGAGAACATGTTCTCTAATGGTTGCCTTTCTTTCATGCGCATGTTATAAATGTACTTGAGGGCCTCGTATTGGATCTGAATGGATGGTTGTCCAAACATCTCCTGGAGGGACTTCATAATCTAACGTACAGTCATCATGACCTTATGTTTCTTGGTAAGAACGTTAGACAAACTTGCCAAGATGTAGATTTGGACCTTTTAATTGGCCTTCGTCCAACGGTCATATGCATCATTCAACCCTTGAGATGAATTTTGAGCGGGGATTGGAAGACATTCCTCCATTAAGACAAACCACAAATCATCAACAACTAGAATCATATTCAGGTTAGATTTCCATGTAGCATAGTTTTTGTCGATTAATTTTTCGTTTTTAAGCAAGGATATAATTAATTAGCCCAATTAAATAATACTTATTTAATCAATTAGCCCAATTAAATAACACTTATTTAATTTGCACAATTAAATAACTCTTATTTAATTTTAATTTGCATAGTAATTAAATAACCATTTATACATTAACCCAATTTAATCAATATTCGTTAACATTGCATGTATATGTTCAATACCTCTCTATTAATTAATTCTTTATGAATCTAATTCACTTAAATTAATTAACTTGACTTTTATTCACATATTACTTTCCAATTTAATTATAGATCATATCCATAATTAATTGCATATTAATCACATTAATATATAGTTTCCTAAAATTAATTTGAACAATTCAAATTATCCCTTTTAAGTACCCTCTAGTGAGTTAACGAGGGGACCTAGTGGACCTATAGATCAGAAGCTCAAATGATATAAAATTAATTCGCTAAACTCATTAACCAAATTAATAAATAATCCTTGACTGTGGGTACACAACACTAAAAACCCACAGTTGCACTCTTCTCATATAGATATATTTTTGTGTCCATGGATATAGACTAATACTAGGAAGTTAGTCCTTCATGAGTGTTCGTAATGTTGGGATTGGTACCCTAATTCTCTTAGTAGTCTCGTAGTTTGTAAACACTTTGTGAACATATTGTTATTAATAAAATAAGTGTTATTTTATAAGTGTTTACTCAGATCCAATAAACTAAGATCCGTGGTTATTTCATGTAACTTAAGCGTGTATGTGACACATACAAATGGATCATACCTTAAGTAATAACTTAAATGGTCAATGGATAAATGAGGGATACCTTATCCTGTTGACACTACGGATACAACCCGCTTTGTAGATGTTATAAGTGTTGTAAAGTGCTATAAATGGTCTGATCCTGACCATTCATGTGGAGACATGCGAGCGGAGGTATCATATACAAAGAGTTTGTATAAGACCGGACCACGAGATGATTAGTCTCTTTATGTAACATCGTTGATAATTGAGACTTACATTTAACTAAAATGACCATGGGTGATATGACCTTAATCCTGAGTGCGTTGGGAACTCTTGCCTATGAGGTAGTCCTTTGATTTGTATGGGTGAAAGTGGCCAGATTGCCAACTCAACAAGCCTACCATTTTGAGGATTTGTCTGATTGGGAAGCTGGGGACTCAGCTACACAAGACGGAATTCACTCCTTCCCTGAAGTAGGGGTAAGTAGATAAATTACTCCCTTAAGGGCTGATTATGGGTCCGAAACATAGTGGCCATACCCTCTCCTGGCCCATGAGGACTTAGTCATAGTAGGACTATGAATTATTGTTTATTAGAGAAATCAGTGGTACTTAAGGAGTTAAATGTAACTATATGGGACAAAATGGTGAATTGGCCCAGTTGTAGTTACGAGCGATTTGTGAAGGGTTATCGCATTATTGATTGGTCATATAAACACAGAAATATATCTGTAGTGCGAAGAGTGTAGCTGTCAGTCTTTAGTGGAGTGACCAACAGTTAACGGATGGTGGATCTCGTGATTAAAGAGTTTAATCAGTTATTCACGTACCGTTGGAGGTTCAAGCTACAAGTCCATGAGGTCCCTTGGTAGCTCAATGGGTTCAAGTTGAGAATCAGATATTGGGTTAATTTGAAGTGTTCAAATTAACAAGAGGAAATTCAATTATATATGATATAATTAATATGATGTATTAGATACATAAATTGGAGGAATTAATATAAATATGATTTATATTAAATACTATAAAATAGAAAAAAAAAACTATGGTTTATATGTTTCATATGATGAAATATTAAAACTATAGGTTATACATGTAATATGATAAGTTGGTTATTATATTTATTTATAACATATTAATTATATGATAATTAATTATTCTTTTTCTCTAATAACCAAATTGGGTGGGAGGTTATTGGAAGTTTTATGGTAACTATGAGATAAAAGGAAAATAGTTTTCCAAAATAAGGTTGATGTTTTTTCATTCGAAAAAATCTCACAAAAGGCTATCAAGTAAAATGGTTTTACTAATCGATAGCATAAAGAGCATATACAATCAAACTACGAGTTTACTATACAATAGCTACTCGCTTAATTGTTGCTACACAATCGAGTAGCAAAGTCTATAAGATAGGCCTCTGTTTTCTAAAAAATCAAGTATTTCGTCTATACAATAGAAAGTATTCAATCTATTCATCCCCATTTACTTGATCGTCTACCTTCTGCTTTCCTCAATCCAAGATCATACAAAGCCCACAACTCCCGGATTCTTACATCGAGAATACCAAGGTAACCATTGTGGTGGTGTTCTAATTCCGTTCAAGGATCGAGTTGGACTCGATTTGGATCGAGGCTCATTTAAACGTTCATTGAGATCGTGTTTTGTTCGTTGCATCCGAATGCTTCTTTGGGTGCATTGGAAATTGATCGAGGGATACTTGAAGAAGAGTTTTTAAAAGGTTTGCATACTCTATCCCTTGTATCTTTATTTTTAAGTAGCATGCTGTAATTTCTGATTATGTATAATCTGTTCGTTTCCATTTAAGACTGTAATTATTTTATGTTCTTTCTCAATGGGATTTGGAGCGATCCACTTCCGCTGCTCAAAGGATCTCTATTTAGATTTTCTTCAATTAGTATCAGAGCCAGGTTTTTTTTATATTCCAAATTTTATTGCTGTATTGAACTTCTTTTACAATCATGGTGGGTTTTAAGTGGTCTACATTGCGTTTAAGAGTTAAATGTGTTTGTGGATGTGTTGATAAATGTTTACGAGATGATTGCCTCTGTTTAAAGCTTTCTTTAAGTTTACAAAGTTTTAATTTGTAAGGGACCCTGCGTTTTTTGGGTATTAACAAGCAACCGAGTTTGTATTCAAGTGTTTGAAGTGTTTTGAGTCGTTCGTGATGAAGTTTCGAAGTATGGAGATGTTGTTCTCATCAAGGAAGAATACCAAAGGTTGGTCGCATCGTGTAGCCCAGGTAAACGATCGTTGAGATTTGGCTAAACAATCATGTAGAAAAGTTCTACCTGATCGTGAAGCATTTACTAAACGATCGTATAGCTGATGCTAAATGATCAAGTAAAGAGTTTACTCTATCGTGTTGCGTTGGCTACTCGATCGCGTGGATGTTTGAGGAAAACGATCGCATAGAGTTTTTTACACTCGTCGTTTAATAGGCGTACACACTAAACGATCATGTAGTCCAGCATGATTCATCACATAGTCACTAGCTACTCAATTACCCAGCATACGATACTTTACGCTTTCTCCGCAATCATTTAGACGATCATGCTTCACCGCATAATTGTCATCTACTTGATCGTTTAGGCATGCGTTACACAATGTTTGTTGCACATCATGTGACTTTCATGCTTTATCGCATATTCAAAGGTACTCGATCACTGCTAAATGGTCATTTATGCTCATACAGCGTTGCTAGACGATCATAAGGAGCTGTTACACGATCAAGGAGACGCGGCTTCGCCCAGATGGTTCAAAACCTGGTTCACCTATTTGAACTGGTGGACTCAATGCTCTTTGTAATAGTTAGCTTTATTATTGAGGATTTGAGGCTAATTATCCCGATCAACTTTTATATAATGTACATGAGATGTATGTTTGTTTATATGCCATAATGTATGACATATAGATTTAAAACCTACCTTAGGTTATGCATTTATTCATGCATCATATATTATAAGTGTTATAATATGGTGGATTGCGTGATCAAATTACAAGAAAGCATGCTCAGGCATCATATAATATAAGAGTTATATTTATGCATGCATTAAGCATATTAATGCATCATCTTTATATTATAAGTGTTATAGTATAAGGGTGTATGAGAGCATGTATGCTTGTTTCATTACTTTGTTATATAAGAGTTATATAAAAGTAGTAATGATGAACAATGCATGGAGCATGACACTTAGGTTTATTTATAAGAGTTATAAATACCTTGTATGTGTTGCTTTGCATTCTGGATGGTTTTATTTGTTTCCTTTTATACGAGTTATAATGGAAAGTAGAACTAAAATCAATAAGAAAAAGTTGCATGCGAACTTAGGTAAAATCATGTTTTAAAAGGGTTTTAAAATTTGATTGAGATAGACCTAAGTTTATGGTACTAATGAGATTAGAAACTTAAGTTTAATCTTTTGAATCGGTTTAATAGGATTAAATTGATTTGAATAAAAGATTAAATTTATAATAAATCTATCTTTAAGGGACCTTTTGTCTAAGGTGGGTTCTGGTTAGGCTGGGGTATTTAAGCTGACGGAAAATGAACCCTCCTACCTAGGAACCTACCTGGAAAGGTGAATTAGATAGATTTGCTACAAGCATGTAACAGTTGATCAAAGACTTGTTAAAGTGTTTAATGAATGATGATCAAAAGTTGTTCAACTTTCCAAAGTAAGAGTTAATTTTGGGCAAACCTAAAAAGTCACTAGTTAAAATCATTAGTCGTGTTTTTTCCAAGTAAACTAAAGGCTAGGTTTTAAAATACTTAGTTTGGGGGGGGGGGGGGGGGGGGGGGGAGATATATACGATATGTCAATTCCACTCACGTTTCTCCCTTAATGTTCACATTGTGAGATTCATGCTTGGCCTCGTGGTGTCTTGGAGCATCCCCCCTTCAGATGATGTTGCATGAGTCAATATTAAGGTGAACGGAGAAAGTATTTATAGTAAATGGGTAGAAGGATTATGTGTCAACATGTCCTATGGTCTCCTTCATTGGGTTTGCATTGTGAGATCTTCTTGCACGGCCTCGTGGCGCCCTGGGAGCGTCCCCCCTTCAGATGGTTTGTGTGGTTAGTCAATATCAAAGCCAGAAATGGATAGGGTCGCTTTAGTTTTTGCCCAATTGGATTTTTTCCCTTCGGATTGGCTGCTTAGGGTGGAACTTTAAGATCCAAAATGGAGGGTCACACTTACGAGAAATTATTAAGTAAGTTAATGATTTCTTGACCAAATCAATGATGGCTAGTTTTTATAAGAACAAGAGTTGTTCTGGTGTAATGACTGGTTGAGAATGTCTCAATTCAGAAAAGGGATAAATTGACTATCCTTCGGTGGCTTTTGTCCTAAACATCTGAAGCGTCATTGCAAAACTAGATGTCACACGAAGTTCATTTAGATTTTGCTAAACCAGATTGGATTTTTTTTAAAAGAGTATTTGCTAAAATCTAATGTAGATCAATGTGTTTGTTTTTTCAGCAACATGTCATTGTATGATTTTCTGTTAGTTGCCTCTTATAATTTGACCAATTACATACATTGGAAATAGTCTCTTAAAACATATTTCGTGGTAAACGACCTCGAGTTTGTCATGGTTGAGGAGTGTCCTCAAGTACTAAACCTTGATGGACCGCGAAATGTTCGTAATGCATATAAGGTATGGATGAAGGCTAATTCGATGGCCCTACTTCACATTTTGGCTAACATCCCTGATGCATTAGCCAAACGGGTTGAGAACATGGTCATTGCATGTCAGATCATGGACTCGTTGCAAGAATTGCTTGAACGTAGGTTCTCACTTTTTAAGCAAAAAGAGATGGATGACAAAGAAACCAGTAGTGTCAGTTCCAAAGATAACCTTCAGTCTTTCTTGAATGTCAAGGGACTAAAAGAGAAAGCAATTATTGTTGACTCTAATGAAGTTCATCGACGAGAATTATTCTCTGAAATGGAACTTGGGGCTTATATAGGTTCTGATACTGATCCCACTACTCTCCAAAAGAGGAAGAATTCTAAAGACAGTAAATGTGATTTATTTGTCTTGGAGACGTGTTTGGTAGAGAATGATGATTCTGCCTGGATATTGATTTGGGTGCTACTAATCACGTAAATTCTTCCTACCAAGGATTTAGTTCCTGGAAAAAGTTAAAAGATGGAGAGTTGACTCTTGGAGTCGGTACTTATAAGGTTGTTTCAACTGTTACTTTAGGTAGGCTAAAGTTATTTTTGGACAAGAAACATTATCTATCACTGGATAATGTTTATGTAGTTCCTCATATCAAGAGGAACTTAATTTTAATTTCTTGTCTGATTGAAAAAGTTATTTCGTCTCCTTTTCTGAGAATAAAGTGTTTATTTTTTAGAATGGTATGAAGATTGGTTTTGGTTCAATGGAAAATAACTTATATGTACTAAGGTCATTAGTCATAAAAGCCTTGCTTAATACTGAAATGTTCAAAACAGCAACAACTACAAAAAGACCAAAGGTTTCTCCTAAGGAAAACACCCATTTTTGGCATCTAAGGTTAGGTCACATAAACCTCGATAGGATTGAGAAGTTGGTGAAATGTGGACTTCTAAATGGTTTAGAAGAAAACTCTTTACCGGTATGTAAATAATGCCTTGAAGGCAAAATGGCCAAATGACCATTTACTGGAAAAGGTTATAGAGCCAAGGAAACCTTGGAGCTTATACATGGTCCGAGGAGTGTCAGAACTCGAGGTGGGTATGAATATTTCATCTCTTTCATAGATGATTATTCAAGATATGGGTATCTATACCTAACATAACATAAGTTTGACATTCTTGAAATGTTCAAGGAGTATAAGGCTAAAGTTGAAAACTTGTTAGATAAGAAGATAAAAACACTACGATCTGATCATGGTGGAGAGTATATGGACTTAAAATTCCAGAACTATATGACAGAACATGGAATGACATCCCAACTCTCGGCCCCAAGTACACCTCAGCAGAATGGTATATCAAAAAAGAAGAAACAGAACCCTGTTGGACATGGTTCGGTCTATGAGTTATGCTCATCTTCCAGACTCGTTTTAGGGATTTGTAGTGGAGACTTCAATTTATATTTTGAACAATGTTCCCTCAAAGAGTGTTTCTGAAATGCCTTTTAAGCTCTGGAGAGGCCATAAAGGTAGTTTATGCCACTTCAGGATTTGGGGATGTCTGGGCCACATGCTTGTGGCTAACCCTAAAAAGTTGAAACCACGTTCGAAAGTTTGCCTCTTTGTAGGCTACCCCAAAGAAAACGAGTGGTGGATACTTTTATGATCTAAGTGATAACAAGGTGTTTATGTCAAAAAATGCTATTCTTCTTGGAAAAAGACCACATCAGGGATCATAAACCACAAAGTAAGCTTGTTTTAAATGAAATTTCTGGTGAGACTACTGAAAGTTCCACAAAAGTTGTTGAACAGACTGATAGATCAACAAGAGTTGTTGATGTTGGTTCATCTAGTCAACCATCTCAAGAGTTAAGACTGCCTAGACGTAGTGGGAGGGTTGCGAACCCACTAGAATGCTACATGGGTTTGATTGAAGCCCAAAACATCTTATCTGATGATGGAGTTGAGGATCCATTGTCTTATAAGCAACCAATGGAAGATGTTGACAAAGATGAGTGGATTAAAGCCATGAATCAGAAAATTGAGTCTATGTACTTCAATTTCGTCTGGAAACTTGTGGATCAGCCTAATGAGATAAAACCTACAGGATATAAGTGGATCTACAAGAGAAAACGAGGTGTACATGGAAAGATACAGACCTTTAAGGCTAAACTCGTGGCAAAGGGTTATACCCAGGTTGAAGGAGTGGACTATGAGGAAACTTTCTCACTTGTTGTCATGTTGAAGTCTATTAGGATTCTCCTATCCATAGCCACATTTATGATTATGAGATATGGAAAATAGACGTCAAGACTGCCTTTCTGAATGATAATCTTGAGAAGACAATCTACATGGTTCAACCAAAGGGGTTCATTGTTCTAGATCAAGAGCAAGGGGTTTGCAAGCTTAATAGGTTCATTTATGGGCTGAAACAAGCATCTAGATCTTGGAACATTAGATTTAATAGTGCGATCAAATCATTTGGCTTTGATCAAAATGTTGATGATGTTGGGATTGGTGTCCTAATTCTCCCGAAGTCTCATTGTTTGTAATAATACACATTGTTTGATGAATAAAATAAATGTTATTTCATTATGACATTTACTCATATCCAATAAACAAAGCTCCATGGTTATCTTATGTGAACTTAAGCATGTATATGTGATATACAAGTGGATCATGCCTTAAGTGATAACCTAAACAGGTCTGTAGTATAAGGATTAAGGTTGGATACCTGATCCTAGTGACACTATGGATACGGCCCGCTTTGTAAAGGTTTACAAGTGTTGTAAACTACTACAGATGGTAGATCCTGACCATTCATGTGGAGACGTGCGAGCGGGGGTGTCCTATATAAAGAGTTTATATAAGACCGAACCACGAGATGACTAGATTCTGTATATAACGCCGTTGATACTAGAGACTTACATCTCACCTAAACGACCATAGGTGACACAACCTCAATCCTGAGTGTTTTGGGAACTTCTGCCTTTGAAGACGGTCCTTTGATTAGTATGGATAATAGTGGCCAAATTTCTAACTCAGCATGCCTACCTTTTTGGGAACTTATCTGATCTAGAAGTTAGGAACTCAATACACAATATGGACTTCACTCCTTTCCCGAAGCAGGGATAAGAAGAGTGATTGCTCCCTTAAGGGCTGATTTCGGGGTTTGAACATAGTGGCCACAATTTCTCTTTGGAAGAGAGGACTCAGTCATAGTAGAACTATGATTTATGTTCTTTAGAGGGAGCAGTGATACATAAGGAGTTAGATGTAACTATAAGGGCATAAAGGTTATTGGCCTACCTGTACTTACGAGCAATCTGTGAAGGGTTGTCGCACTGCTGATTGGTTAAGATGGACACATAATATATCTGTGGTAAGGAGAGTTCAGCTATCGGTCTTTAGTGGAGTGTCTGGCAGTTAACGGATGGTGGATCCCATGACTAAAGAATTTAGTCAGTTATTCACATACCGTTGGAGCTTCGAGCTACAGGTCCATAAGGTCCCCTTGGTAGCTCAATGGATTCAGTTAAGGATCAGTTCTTGGTATTGATTTGAAATGTTCAAATTAACAAGAGGTAATTCGATTACATATGATATGATCGATATGATGTATGAGATATATCTAATGGAGGATTAATGTAAATGAGATTTACATTAAGTACCATGGAATAGAAAAAGAGCTATGGTTTATATGTTTCATGAGATGAAATATTAAAACTATAGGTTATAAATATAGTATGATAAATTGATTATCATTTATATTTATAATAATATTAATTATTGCATAATTATATCTTTTTCTCTAATAACCAATTGAGTGGGAGGTTATTAGTGGTTTCATGGTAACCGTGAGATAAAAGAAAAAAAAAATTCCTAATTTTATTAATGTTGAAAATTGTTGAGTTTGAGATTTTACTCTCTCGGAATCTCACGGAAGTTCTCTAGTAAATAGAATTTACTAAGCTACAACTTGGACCAAGGTAAACGATCGTATAGTGTTTGTAGGAAACAGACACGCAGCTAAGCTATGAGCTAAATGATCGCTTAGCTTTTGCTAAATGATTGGGCATCGACCTATACAATATGTTCAGCCTTTTCCCACTTGCTCAATCGTTTGCACGATTGTTATTTCCTCCGTCTTTTTCCTCAAACCAAGTCCACACAACCCTCTGGATTCTCACAATGAGAATACCAAGGTAGCCTTCTTGGTGGTGTCATACTCAACTCAACACGTCGAGGTTTTATGGAGGTCGTTCATGCTTTTGGGATGTTCGTGACCGAGGCGATCGCTGAGTTCGAGTGTGCAGTGTTCGTGTTGTGTAGCAGTCGTGTTGGACGAGTGTTCGAGGTTGCTGTGTTCGAGCGTTCATGATCAAGGACCTTGGCGATGAGTCTACAAATGTATGTAGCATTTCTCCTTGATTATTTGTAGTATCATGCTGTAATTTCTGTAATGAATGCATAACCGTATGTTTTTGTTTATAACTGTAATTGTAAAGTTCATATATGATTGTAATTTGGAATGATCTTTCTGCTACTCATGGAAATCCTCGTGTTCGATTTCCTTCAGATGAGCCTTATGTTTACAAGAAAATCATCAACAGCTCAGTGGCTTTCCTAGTGTTGTATATGGATGATATCCTACTCATTGGGAATGATGTAAGTTTTCTAACTAATATTAAGAAATGGCTAGCCGTCCAATTTCAAATGAAAGATTTGGGGAGGCGTAGTTTGTTCTAGGGATCCAGATCATAAAGGATCGTAAAAACAAGAGGTTGGCCTTGTCTCAGGCATCGTACATTGACAAGATGTTGATCAGGTACTCAATGCAAAATTCCAAGAGGGGCTTATTACCTTTCAGCATGGAATTATTTTGTCTAAAGAACAGTGTCCTAAGACACCTCAGGAGGTTGAGGAAATGAGACAGATTCCCTGTGCTTCAGCTGTTGAAAGCCTCATGTACGCAATGTTATGTACTAGACCTGACATTTTCTATGCAATAAGGATTGTCAGTCGATATCAGTCCAATCCAGGATTAGATCATTGGATGGCAGTCAAAACGATCCTCAAGTATCTTCAGAGAACAAGGGACTATATGCTCGTGTATGGAGATAAGGATTTAATCCTTATAGAATACATAGACTTTAACTTTTAGACTGATAGAGATTCTCGAAAATCGACATCAGGGTCAGTGTTCACTCTGAATGAAGAGTTGTAGTTTGGAGAAGCATCAAGTAAGGATGCACCGCAGGCTCCACTATGGACGTCGAATACGTAGTCGCTTATGAAGCTGCTAAAGAGGCTGTTTGGCTTAGGAAGTTCCTTACAGATTTGGAAGTTGTTTCAAATATGTCTTTGTCGATCACTCTCTATTGTGATAACAGCGAAGCTGTGGCAAATTCTAAGGAACCTCGGATTCATCAAAGAGCCAAGCATATTGAATGGAAGTATCATTTGATCAAAGAGATTGTGCAACGCGATGATGTGATAGTCACGAAGATCGTGTCGGAGCACAACGTTGTTGATCCGTTTACAAAGGCTCTCACGGCTAAAGTGTTAAAGGGTCATCTGGAGAGTCTAGGTCTATGGGACATGCAGCACTTTGTCTAGGGCAAGTGGGAGATGATATTGGGGTATAGAGTATGTTCTAGTTTATTGTATACTATACTGTTTTATGTATTGTACATTAGTCTCCCGAGGCATTAGGACAAGTGAGAAATTGTTGGGATTGATGTGTTAATTCTCCTGGTAGTTTCGTGGTTTGTAAACACTTTGTGAACATATTGTTATTAATAAAATAAGTCTTATTTTTTAGGTATTTACTCAAATCCAATAAATTAAGATCTGTGGTTATTTCATGTAACTTAAGCATGTATGTGACACATACAAATGGATCATGCCTTAAGTAATAACCTAAATGGTCTGTAGTAGATGGATAAATGAGGGATACCTTATCATGTTGACATTACAGATGCGACCTGCTTTGTAGACGTTACAAGTGTTGTAAAGTGCTACAAATGGTCTGATTCTGACCATTTATGTGGAGACATGCGAGGAGGGTATCATATACAAAGAGTTTGTATAAGACTAGACCACGAGATGATTAGTCTCTTTATGTAACGTTGTTGATAATTGAGACTTACATATCACTAAAATGACCATAGGTGGCATGACCTTAATCCTGAGTGAGTTGGAAACTCCTACTTATGAGGGCAGTCCTTTGATTTGTATGGGTGAAAGTGGCCAGATTGCCAACTTAACAAGCCTACTATTTTGGGGATTCGTCTGATTGGGGAGCTGGGAACTCAAGGGCTGATTCTGGGTCTTGAACATAGTGGTCACACCCTCATCTGGCCTGAGAAGACTTAGTCATAGTAGGACTATGACTTATTGTTCATTAGAGGAATCAGTGGTACTTAAGGAGTTAGATGTAACTACACAAGGCAAAACGGTGAATTGGCCCAGTTGTACTTACGAGAGATTTTTGAAGGATCATCGCACTGTTGATTGGTCATATGGACACAGAAATATATCTGTAGTGTGAAGATTGCAGCTATCGGTCTTTAGTGGAGTGACCAACAATTAACGGATGGTGGATCTCGTGATTAAAAAGTTTAATCAGTTATTCACGTACCATTGGAGCTTCAAGCTACAGGTCCATGAGGTCCCCTTGGTAGCTCAATGGGTTCAAGTTGAGAATCAAATATTGGGTTAATTTGAAGTGTTCAAATTAACAAGAGGAAATTCAATTATATGTGATATAATTGATATGAAGTATTAGATACATAAATTGGAGGAATTAATATAAATATGATTTATATTAAATACTATAAAATAGAAAAAGAACTATGGTTTATATGTTTCATATGATGAAATATTAAAACTATAGGTTATAATTATAATATGATAAGTTGGTTATTATATTTATTTATAACATATTAATTATATGATAATTAATTATTCTTTTTCTTTAATAACTAAATTGAGTGGGAGGTTATTGGAAGTTTTATGGTAACTGTGAGATAAAAGAAAAAGGTTTTCCAAAATAAGGTTGATGTTTTTTCATTCGGAAAAATCTCACAAAAGGCTATAAAGTATAAGGTTTTACTAAGCGATAGCATAGAGAGAATACACAATCGAGCTACGAGTTTACTATACGATAGTTACTTGCTTAATCGTTGCTACACGATCGAGTAGCAAAGTCTATACGATAGGCTTCCATTTTCTAAACGATCAAATATTTCGTCCATACGATAGTAGTATTCATCTCCCACTTACTCGATCGTCTACCTCCTGCTTTTCTCAATCCAAGATCATACAGAGCTCACAACTCCTGGATTCTCACACCTAGAATACCAAGGTAACCATTGTGGTGGTGTTCTAACTCCGTTCAAGGATTGAGTTGGACTCGATTGGGATCGAGGCTCATTCAGACATTCATTGAGATCGTGTTCTGTTCGTTGAGTTTGAGTGCTTCTTTAGACACATTGGAAATTGATCGAGGGATACTTGAAGAAGAGTTTTTCAAAGGTTTGCATACTCTATCCCTTGTATCTTTATTTTTAAGTAGTATGTCGTTTAAGACTGTAATTGTTTTATGTTCTTTCTCAATGGGATTTGGAACGATTCACTTCCGCTGCTTAAAGGATCTCTATTTAGATATCCTTCATGTAACAACAATTGGGTCAAATTATCATTTTATTCTTGGGTTACCTTTAAATCCTTAAGTATCAATGCTCTTCTAATGAACAATTTGTTTATGGTCCAACCAATAAACAAAAATCCCTCTCGGGCCAATGAGAGGGTGGGGCCTTTTCTTCAAGTCTTGGAGACACCACTTAAGGAAATACTCATCTACTTACCCTTAAGTCGGGAAGGAGTTTCCATCTTGTATCATTATGTTCCCAACTCCCCACTCAGTCTCGTCGCCAAGATGGTAGGCATATTGGATCGATGATCTGGTTACCCTCACCCATACAAGTCAAAGGACAATCCCTTGTGAACAGGAGTTCATAATATACTCATGATTAAGACTAAGTTGCCTAGGTCATCCAATTGAAATAATAACCTAACTAGTTAACGGTGTTATATCTGGTGGTTACTATTTTGCGGTCTAGTTTTATGCAAACTTATTGCATAGGACACAGCCACTCTCGTGTAATCTACACAAACGCGTTGGATCATTGTGTTTGCATCAAATATAAAGTAGGTCATATCCATAGTGTTATTAGAATAAGGTATCGAGTCTTATCCCTATACTATAGACCCTTTAGGATGTATCTTGAACATTATTCCTTATATGTCTATATATACAACTGAAGACTCATAAGGCAGCCTTGGATGTTAGTTTATTGGATTTAGGGTTATTAAGACAAAATAGATAAATAACACAAATAATAACCTTTATTGAATTAACATCGATAACTCTTTATTGATGAAGGTTAATTAATAATATTTACTATCTACGAGTTCTAGAGCATAAAATCCAACAGACCATAGGTAACTTGATCTTAATCCTAAGTGTGAATTATGAGCTCCTACCTATGAGGGCAATCCTTTGATCTGTATGGGTGAAAGTGATTAGTTTTCTGACCTAATAAGCCTACCATTTTAGAGATTTTTCTGAGTGAGAAGCTGGGAATAGAGCTATACAAGATGGAGTTCACCTATTCCGTATTGAGGGTAAGTAGATAATTTCTCCTTTAAGGGCTGATTTCGAGTCTTGAACAATGAGGCATCTCACCCTCTCATTGGCCAAAGAGGGGCTTAGTTTATAGTTGGACTATAACTAATTGTTCATTAGAGGATCGATGGTACTTAAGGAGTTAGATGTAACTACAGAGGTAAATCGATAATTTGACCCAACTATAGTTACAAGCGATTCATGAACGGTCAATTCATTATTGATTGTTATATCCATGGACTAGAAATATATCTACAATGCAAAGAGTGCAACTATCAGCTTTTAGTGGAGTGAATGACAGTTAATAAATATTGATTGATTTAATTAAAGAGTTCAATTAATTAATCTTGTATCATTGAAGCTTCTAATTTGTAGATCCATAAGGTTCCCTTTCTATCTCACTAAGGATAAAATAATGAATAATTATTTTTGGAATAATTTGAATCATTCAAATTATTTAGGGAATTAAAAGGTATTAATTATATTAATTGATTAACATAAAGTATAATGTATATTGATACATTATAGTATATAGTTAATCATGAATATGATTTATAATTAAAACTATATAATTTGTGAGAGATAAATATTTGAATAAAATTTAAATATTATTTATATGAATAAGAATCGTATAAATCCTATAGGTTAAAATTAATATGAATAAGATTCATATTAAAACTATAGGTTATAAGGGAGAGTTGCATTTTTATATGATTGAGATGCATATTATATGGTTCTTTGATTAATGGTTAATTAATCAACTATATATTATAAAATTAACAGTATATTATGAATATAATATTAATATTATAATAAAGCAACTCCCTACCAAAAGGGAATTATTCTTCATCACGTGAATGAGAGTTGGAGTAACTCCCATCTTTTCCCTCTTGTTATTTGTCTGATTTGAGAAATTGATAGAAGAGAAGGCATAAAGTGAAAACAAACACAAAATTCTCTCAAGAACTCTCACTCCCTGTCTTAATCTCTGCCTTTCCCTTCACCCAAAAACAAAAAGGAGACCACACTTTCTATTTCTTGTCTTGAGAATAGCAGAGGCTCCAAGTGGTAGTGTCCTGTTTATTGAAGAGATTACCAGTGTTCGAGTAGTGCTAGATTCATGATCTTGAAGAGGATTTTCGTGAAGAAGGGTAATTCTACAAGGGTAAGTGTACTTCTTCCCTTCCTCAGTAGAACAACATGCTTATAGAATTTATAATTTTTATCTTGTAATGCATTTCTGTATGTTGAAACTTCTCTATTTTACATTTTTGAATTGGTTGCACAACGTTCACACGCTTTCGCAACAGAATTCCATTACTTCAGGAATAATATGAATGTGATTCAGATTAAAATTATAAACTAAATATGAATGAGATTTACATGAAACTATATGTTAAGATTTAAATGCTTAATTAAATATTAGATATTTAATTTAGTAAATTAATTATTTTTTAAAATCAATTAATGTAGTTACCAATTTAATTAAATTAAATAGTCTAATTTAATTAAATATAAAGTGGGTAGTTAGCGTTTATAAGGAGAACACATTACTGATGTGTAGTGGCTGAGCCAAAAAAGGTTTGAGACGCTCTAACATTTTCACTTGATCTCTCCTCTCCAATGTTTTTACTAAGAAACAAGTCCTCTATGAAAATCTCTCCAAATACAAAAATTCACTTTATTTTTTCAAAAGAGGATTCCATCATCTGGTCCTTGCCAAAGATATAACGGGAAAGATCAATTGGAGGTGTCCCAAACATGTTGTGTTGATTTGTTATTGACAAGGAAATTTTTTAAGAAAGCGGTGTTCTTCAAAGGTAATTCCTCTCATCTCAATTTATTTTTTTGAATCTATACTTAGCCTGAAATATATTTTTAATTTTGTATTTTTATTCTCCTAATTCCAAGACAAAAGCAATAAATCACTTCCGCTGTGGGATTCAATCCCTTCACATAAAAAAACAAATCTTCTTCTTTTCTTTTATGTGAGAGTGAGTTGGTTGGGGAAAGAGTTAAAATTCACCTTCATCAAAACTCATGATGAGACTTATTATTTTAAATTTAAACAATTTATATATTAAATCAAAACTTAATATATAATTAAATAAATAAATATTAATTAATTGATATAATTAAATATAATATATTTTAATTTAATTTGAATCATATTCAAATAACATCCTCTCACATAATTGATAGTTTTAATATGAACCTCATTCATATTAATTATAATATGTAGTTTTAATATGAATCTTATTCATATAGTTAATATTTGAATCTTATTCAAATATATCTCTCTCACATGTTATAGAACATAACTTTGAATCTTATTCAAAATTTATTTTATATTATAATGTATCTATATACATAATATCAATTGTATCTTATCCAATTAATTATCTTATTTAATTTGAACAATTCAAATTAATAAAAAAATAAATGATTCTTGTTTAACCGTTGAGCTAGCAAGAGATCCAATGGACCTACAAACTACAAGTTACAATGATACGAGATTAATTAATTAAACTCTTTAATTAAAATAATCAATATTCATTAACTACAGGTCACACCAGTAAAGACCCACAACTGCACTCTTCGCACTGTAGATATATTTCTATATCCACAGATATAACCAATCAATAGTAAGTCGGTCCTTCATGAATCGTTTGTAATTACAGTTGGGTCAAGGTTACCATTTTACTCCTATGATCACATCTAACTCTTTAAGTTATACTGATTCTCTAATAAACAACTTGTTTATGATTCTACTATAAACAAAACCCTATCGAGCCAGTAAGAGGGATAGGTCCCACTGTTCAAGACCCAAAGTTAGTACTTAAGGGAGCAATTCATGTACTTACCCTAAAAATGGCAAAAAGCGAATTTCATCTTATGTAGTTATGTTCTTAGCTTCCTATTCGAACAAATCCCTACAAATCTAGCCACTTTTATCCATATAGATCAAAGGATTGCCCTTATAAACAGGAGTTCATAACTCACTCAAGATTAAGGTCGAGTCACCTATGGTAAACCTACGAAATGTTGATCTCTTCAGTCAATGGTGTTTTAAAGAGAGATTAATCATTTCGCGGTCTGGTTTTACACAAACACTTTGTATAGGATACTCCCACTCGCATGTCTCCACATGAACGATTAGGATCAAATCGTTTGTAACACTTTATAATTTTGTGTAACAAGTATAAAGTGAGTCGTATCACTAGTGTCACTAGAATAAGGCACCAAATCTTATTCATATACTACAAATCATTTAGGTTATTACTTGAACATGATCCACCTGTATGTCTACCATATACCATTCAAGTTTCATAAAATAATCTTGGATCTTTCTTTAATGTATAATTGCACATAAAATAATCAACAATTATTTCAAATAACTTATTGACTACGAGGCTTTAGAGCATACATCTCAACATATATTCCTTACAATTTTATTCAATTTGTATCCTACTTTTTCATATCATTAGGTCCTTACAACTAATCCATTAATAGCATTTTATGAACTGTGCATATGTATGGACTATTTTAGGGAAATTGTCAGAAATAACATACTTAGATTTTCACCTTACAAACTACTAGCACACTTTTGGAAAACTTGTAAAAATAGTTTTTCTCAGTCTATCTTGGACGAGATTGACCACGAGATTTTAGTTAAAAAAATATTTTTTTTCAACATATCAATTGTTTGGGGCTTTCTCGGTACATCTCGCCAGATTATACACCAAGGTTACATGCACTCCGATGTTAATACTGGAAAAAATAACACCGAGATTCTATATATTTGAGTTTTCGGTAAAATTACAGTCATAATTAATAGTGAAATTCACACATTTGAGCTTCCTGAGTGGAATCTCGGGCATGATTAACACTGAGAATCTATATATATTTCAATTCTAACCCAACTTTTTCCAAAATTTTAAATGTTGAATCAATTTGGAAAATCTATTTTGATAATTGGAAAACCTATCTAGAATTTTGGAAATTCATATAATTGTGAAAATACAAGTTATGCTAAAGATTTGAGAATTATGTAATAATTTGATATAATTTTTAGTAAACATGACAGAATTTGGAGAAAATTGAAAATATATAAGATTGGAAAGATTACATAAAAAAATGAGTAAATCTCGGTGTATAAACTCGCGAGATGTACCGAGAAGGCTCAAAACAATCTATAAGTTAGAAAATGTTTATTTTTTAACTAAATCTCAATGGTTGATCTCGTCCGAGATGGACCGAAAAAAACTATTTTTACGAATTTTCCAAAAACGTACTAGTTTTGTAAGATAAAAACCTAAGCGTGCTATTTCTGAAAATTTCCCACTGTTTTACCAACAATATGTATTTTCGGACTTCCTCACTGTTCTTAAGTTACCCCGATATCATTTTCTTTGCCGAAGTGAATTGATCATCAGTGTTTACCAACAATATGTACTACTGACTTCCTCACCGTTCTCAAGTTATTATTATATTGTTTGCTTTACTAATGTGAATTTATCATTGATTTTACCAATTAATGTTGTATGTTGTGTTCATTTCCTTTGTACCATTGCTTTTCCCATTTTGTTCCAAGCAGTAAGTAACAAGTGTAAAGATAACGATAAATCAAAGAAAATGCACTTTCTCCAATCGTGCTTACCGTTTATCATGCACCTCCTTGCATATGGAAAATGGCACAATCTTAATACAAGGTTCCTTCGACTGAGTGGTTTCCAACATAGTATACCAACCTCTCCCATATAAAGAATGTGAATGTGGCTATCAAGAGGAAGCTTAGTGAAGCACAGCTGCATGTGACTATAGCCTGTTTTTTCATTTATGACATGACACTTCCCCTCCCCTCTTCCAATTTGGCTACACCCTTATGTCATGGAAACTAACTTTTGTTGTAATGACATAATAACATAATTTTAAAGTGTAATTGTAATTATGACTAATAATTAAGTGTATAACAACATTTTTAATGAATTGCAAATATAGGAAAATTTATTAATATAGATTCTATGGTTGGTAAACTTCTACAGTGATGAACTCCAATAATTAGATATAAATTTTAGTGTATTTGTAAAATCTTTTGCATTGGACTATACACTACAAGAAAAGTAGGTTTCCATGATACCATTATCAAAACAAAAGTAAGAAAGTGAGAGAACAAAGTGTTAAAATGCCAAAAAAAAAAAAAAAAGGAAAAAACAGACATTTCTGAAATTTTGTAAAATTTATGACAATTTTTAAGTGTCATCAATCTATGAAATTTTCTATATCACTAAATATAAATTATTAGCTTATAAGTATTTTTATTTAAGAAAAGAAATGCTAGACGTGACTTTTTTTAAAAAAAAAAAATGGAGTCTTTGATATTTTCAGAAATATTATTACAAATTTTCAATTTCATCAATCTGATTAATAGTCACTAAATAGAAATAAGTATTTATTTGTACACCCCATTTAGAATGTATAAAACAATAAGACATTAACAGAAAAAACAATCTTTTGAAAAAATGTTAATGTTAGCAAAATAAATTTTCAATTAAGTTTTATCAAACTTCGTAGAAAATTGAGTTGAGTTTCAAAATGAAAAATAGAGGGAAATAAAAATTTAAACAATACAAATAAAAAAACATTGAGGGCCTGAAGGTTACGTGGGTTAACCAAGGGAGTTGTGAGAGTAAACAAGGAAGATAATCGAAGATGAGATTCTTGTCGGAAGAGAGAAAGTGCTTGAGAGCGAAATGATACTCTTAGTAAAGTGTTAAGGAGAAATCGTGGCACTAAGTGAGTGCTAAGACAATTAGTATCAGAGTGGCGCAGCGGAAGCGTGGTGTTTGGGAAGAACATAAGGCTTATAAAGGAGAAACCCTTAACCGAAGTAGGTTCAAGAGAATTTCGAGGACGGAATTTCTTTTAAGGGTGGTAGGTTGTAAAACCCGCACCTTACCTTCCCCTTTTTCCTTATGTTTATTGTTTAAGTAAGCAAAATGCGTGTTTTGAGGCAAAGGATTAGTTTGAAGAAGGAAAATGTTTAAGTATGGGAACTTAACTCTCAGTTACTTATTGATCTAGCCTTACAGGGAGAATTTCTGGCTAAGTGTTGGTCATGTCAAGGGATGCTTGAGCATCGAGTGGGACAAGGCAGGCATCGAGTAAATGCTGCCAGGCGTCGAGTACAAGTGATCAAGGAAGCATCGAACGTCGAGTATAAGGAATCGAGGAAGGGTCGAGCGTCGAGTATAAATGATCGAGGAAGGGGTCGAGCGTCGAGGGTAAGCGAGGAAGGGTCGCGCGTCGAGTATGAGCAATCGAGTAAGGAGCGTGCATCGAGCAAGCTCCGAACACCGAGTTTCTCATCAAGTATTGAGTCCTTCCATCTAGTATTTAATAGAGAGTCGCAGAATCTTTCATCGAGTAAGGACCTTCCTCCATCAAGTTTTCCCAGCGAGGATTGAGTTGCTCGAAATGCTCAATTTTAAATGCTCAGTTTTAAATTTCTCTTTTAGTTACCCAAACAAATGGCTTAATCTCAGCTCTAAATCTCCACTAATGGGTGAGGTGGCTTAAGGAGATTTCACGCAAAGAGCTGGATGGTAGTATAAAAAAGGAGGAGAAATTCTAGGGCTTGTTTTGGGATGATTTGCTCGAGCAAACCAGACGAACTTAGTACCATTAGAAAGCAATGTGAGTCTAGTTTCAGAAATTGAGCCATTGGAATGGAGTTCTCACCGGAGAGAGGGTCGGAGAAGGAAGGAAAAGTCAAAGGTTCATTTTTTGGGCGTTTCTAAGCACTCAACGAAGAAACATAGATCTAGACCGAACCACACGGAATTTCAAGTTGAAAATTTAAGATAATATTGTTATCACCTTTATGAGTAAGTTTGTAGAAGAAACTTTTGCAAGATAAGGCTTGGGATTTGAGTTGCATATTTTGGAAACTAAACCTAGAAAGTGTTGAACAAGCAGGTAGCTTCGCGGTCTAAAGCCACTGGGGAAGATTTTAAGCTCCACATTAAACCACAAAGAGTTTTACGCTGAAATTTTTAGGGTAACATTTTTAACACAATTCCGAGCATGTTTGAAGAAGGAATTTTCTTAAAATGAGTTATGGAATTCGAGTTATTGACATTAGAAAATGAATTTGGAATTTGTTGGGCAAACAGGCAACTACTTGCTAAACATGGGCTTGGCACCCCAAAAAACCCTACTAAGTATTGGATGTGGGCGTTAAAAAGAAGGCGACTCGCTGAAGTTTAAGCCCTTTTAAATTTGACTAAGTACCTGACGCTCTAAGGTAAGTTACGAAGTTTTGAAAGCAAATTGAATAAATGTGAACTTAATTCTGAAAGTGAGTCTAAAGAGGGAAACCATGACAAGTAACTAAAGTAAGTTGATATGTTCACAGGGTTGACATTAGTAGAAGAAGCTCAACAATCTTAACTAGATTTCCCAAAGACTGTGAGTGACTAATATTTACAAACGTTTATGAGTGATTTGACAATTCATGTTTTTATGAAAAGTCACTTATTGATAGCTAGCCTCAAACGTACCTAGCTATTTACTTTACTGATGTTTACGAATGCTTGGTAGACTAATAACTTATAGAGTATGGATAGTTATGGTCCAGGCATAATGTTCTTAAGTAATTAATGTCTTATGCTTAGGAAGTAAGTTGCCCTAGACAAAAACTAAATGGTTAACGTATGCCACTAGGGAAAGCTCTGTCTATAAGACAAGCTAAGTGTGAGGTTTATGAGAAGGAGTCCTAGTAAAGTATATTTAGCTTAATGCCTCAAAGCGGTAACCGAACTTAGAGACGGTTGATGATAGAATCCTAGCTATATACACGTAGGGTCAGTATGACTGGGAAGACGATGGACAGAGGATCCACATCCCAATACATGAATTCAAGTTTCAGTAAAACTTGTTAATGAAGAATGCTATGCATTGAGTTGGTTCCGTATTAGCAAGAACTTGAAGAGGGATAAACTATATCATTTAATGATAATTGTTGATAAGTTTATATGTTTCCAAGCAATTAAGCTTCATGAGATTGCTTAGCATTTTCCTCAAGTATGTACTAGTTTGATCGTATGCCAAGGTAATATGATAACCTTATTAAAGCATTCTATCTTGAAGCATGCGTTCTAAAGACTGTAGCTAAGTTTTCATAAATGCTAAGCTTAAAGCTACGTTCTGAAAGATTCATAATATATATGATGTTAAAGCACAATATGTTTTTAGTAAGTCGGATACTGAAAGCATGGAAGGTATCCCGGAAGTACTTAAGGTGTTGACGGTACTTAGCTACTCCACGTACATATAGAAAATTTTGAAGAAGAGGCCGAAGTATAGGTCTCTTAGGCCATATTGGAGGGACCAAAGTATGGGTCTCTGATAACAGGCAGAAATGCACGTTATCATAGTGCTAAGTTCTTAAACAATGTTGGATTGCGTTGATGAAATATGTTACTTTGCGTCCATTAAGCATCAATATCGTAATATTGCGGTCGCATGCGTTCAGTGCATTAGAACAGTTGATTTTTGTATTTTGTGCAGAATATGCGTTAACGCAATGCAAGAATTGCGATCATAGGAATCATTGGTCGAGAGCAACTTCACCACAAGTCTTTGCATTGATTGTGCTCGCAAACATTCGCCCAAGAAGGATCGCCGCAACTTGGTCAGCGCAACATGGTGCGCGCATCTGGGTGAAAGGCCAATTATGTGATGGGACAGAAAGCTGATGACAGTCGAATCCAAATTAAGTTGACAGCCGATAATGGTCACAAAGTACATTCAGCTTTATCGGTGATAATTATTCGGCACATCAGTCAAGAATTAAAGTTGTCCCATCTGTACAACCAGGAGAGAGAAGCCACTTTTCACCATGGATGCTCTATAAATACCAAGGGCATTCTTCAGAGAAGGGGTTCACGAGTTCAGCAGTTAGAAATTTCATACTTCAGTTCGCACGTTTTTGTTCTTAGTTTTCTTTCATTTTAAGGCGGACGCGAGGAAGGAAGTTGTGCCGGCAGATCGTTCTGGTAAGCTTGGGAGAGCGCTAGAAGCTTCAAGGATAGAGAGAGGGCTGACGCTTGCAGAAGCGGGAACATCTTTAGAATATAATAGAGATTTCAGTGTAAAAAGCCTTGGTCAGTAAGGAATTTTTACCAGGCTCTCTGCCTTTAACTTCCATTGTCATTTTGTACTCAACTCATTTATAAAAATGGAATTTCTTTCTCTATATCTGTTCACTCTCTGTTATTAACGCTTGAGTAGCTAAATCAGTTGAATGGGTTGAGAAGCATTTAGCTAACACAATTAGGGAATCTTCATTCTTGCAATTATCTTGTATTATGTATGCTTCATTCGTCCATTAGAGAAATTCGGGAGGGTAGTCTAAGGACATGATCTAGACTTGGGAAGGTCAGGTTAGAATCTAGACTCAAAAGAGCCAAATTAGAACGCATAAACAAGAGATAGGAGCTTAAGAATGAGCACTATTTGTTATTAACACATCGCATGCATCCTAGAGATAGGATATGATTGTATGCGGTCACCTTGCTTTCATGAATTTTTCATCATCGCATAGGACAAGAGTAGAGACTTAAGGATAAGCTCTATGGACACTTTTTCATTCAACACATGCGTCCTAGACTTAGAAGCATCGCATTTACATTGGAAAATGACTTGCTGTGCATGGTTGTAACATGATCGCATAGTCTGACGTATTCCTGAGTAACGCTAGCTAAAGATCTTCTCAACCCGTTCATCACGTACTCATTGCATCTATCAACGCAACTATTTTTTCTCAAATCTGCCGCCTTTATTTATTTCTTTTTCATCAATGCAAAAAATGCACCTAACACTTTATTTATTTATCCGGCTACCGTAAAGTTCTTCATAAAAATTACCAACGCAATCTGTTTTCACAAGTCCCTGTGTTCAACTCTGGACTTACCAAGAAACTCATAGGAATTTACACCTGGATTCCGCTGGGAAACTTGAGTGCACAACACAATTTCAGCAACGCATAGCATCCATATTTCCACATCATAAAAACCAAGCATCAAGTATTTGGCGTCGTTGTCGGGGACTTCGGCAAAATAGTTTGCTAACAGTAATTTTTCTGATTTCTTTGTAGACTCTCAATCTCTGGCCAATTACGACCCAGATATTGAGAGGACATTCAGAAGAAGATT